>NC_063150.1:24550309-24853340 GCF_020921035.1 Rhodamnia argentea | reverse complement strand
ATTTCAATTGGTTTCTTTTCTAGTCTTGTGTTAGCCTTGTTGAAACTGAATTGTATGCAAGTTGAATTTATACCGCAAAATCACACTAAATAATGGCACAATCCTAGTTTTGTCCCATTTGTTCATTCCCAGCAACATTTTTTGTCATTTCAGGTCATTCATTAACCCTAAATTCCACCACTATTTAATCAAAATGGAATAAATCATTGAAGAACTCATTTAGAATATGTCTGTAGTTTTCAATGTGTTCTCGTCAGAAGATAGTTTGTTTCCACTTAGCTTTCTAACTCATTGCCCTTTTGACCTCCAACATACACTAGGCGAGAAGGTGAATTCGTGAAAACATTCACACGAAAGGTTTTCCATGAGTTGAAAAAGGCTTCTCTGGCAGTATCAGACTACTTGGTCAGTGTCGACAACCATGTGGATGCAATCATTGAAAAGATAAGTGGTCCTGATGAAACACGCATTATAGGAATCCACGGGATGGGTGGCATCGGAAAGACGACTATTGCCAAAATAATCTTCAATAAGTTTTCACATGATTTTGAGAATTGTTGCTTTCTTCGCGATATTCGAGAAACATCAAAAAATAATGGCATTCAATGCGTGCAGAAGCAGCTCATCTCTAGCATCCTTAAAACGGAATGCATGGATATAAAGGACATTGATGAAGGAACTCAAACAATTAAAAACAGGTTATCCAACAAAAGAGTTCTCCTTGTTCTCGATGATGTAGAAGAAGAGAATCATATTGATGCACTTGTATGTAAGCGTGGTTGGTTAGGCAAAGGGAGCAAAATTATTATTACTACTAGAAGGATAGATGTCCTCCGTGTTCCGGAAGTGGACCGGTGGCATGAGCTTACAGGCATGGATCGAGATCAATCTCTTCAGCTTTTTAGCAAACACGCCTTCAGAAGAGATTCTCCTTTAAACGAGTATATCAAGCAATCCTACAGGGCGATAGACATTGCTGGAGGTCTTCCGCTCGCTCTTGAGGTCATTGGTTCACTTTTATGTCACACTAAAAGGGAAATGTGGGATGCCACATTGAAGATGCTAGAAAGTGTTCCTCATGATAAAATTCAGAGTAAACTGAAAATAAGCTATGATGCATTAAATTTTCGGCAGCAGCATATGTTCCTCGACATAGCTTGTCATTTCATTGGATATGACAAAGACATTATTGTTTATTTCTGGATCGAATCAGATTTTTTTCCAGAAGTGGCTATGGAAGTTTTGCGTAACATGTCTTTGATAAAGATTAATGAGGATAATACGGTGTCGATGCATGATCAACTCGTAGATCTCGGAAGGGAAATGGTTCGTCAAAAAAGTGACACAAATATAAAGAAGCAAAGTAGGGTGTGGGATCCTAAGGTAGGGTTGGATTTGCTGAGGAAACATAAGGTAAAATCCCCTCCCCCCCAAATATAAATTCCAGTATTTATGAATTTTTTTATAAAAATATGCCGGTTACTTATTGTATTGTCCAGCACCACCACGACTTCCTCAACCTTTATTTTTGCTCTTTTAAGATTACACGAATGATAGTATTGAACTCAACGCCTTATATAGGAACTTGAATAATTGTGTTTCCCTTCAACTTTTTTGTTCTTAAATTTTGTCCTTTGGACAGGGAAAAAAAGATGTTGAAGCTATTCGTCTAAAGTTGGACCATCAACTGCGGTATCGTTTTACCTATGAGGACTTTGAGAGCCTATCAAATCTAAGGTTCCTTGAAGTGATCGGTTCGATGAGAAATTTTCATGCGGAAGAGAGGCTTCTTTGGCACAAATCGCCATCAAATGTTTTCCCAGCTAAGGAGAATTCAGATCTCCTTCCACAATTACGATGGCTTTCATGGTGTGATATTCCCCTAGCACTTAACATTGCAAATTTCTTCATGGAGGATGTGGTCATTCTTAATTTATCTAAGAGTGGAATTACGCATGATTGGGAGGGATGGAGCCACATGAAAGTATGTCATATGCTAGACAACACTTATTATTTCGTCTTGTTATATTCAAAAGTAATATTTGTATGATTTTTCTGTTATAGGCAATGAAGAATTTGAAAGTTTTGAATTTGTCCACTTGTTTGTATCTTCGGAGGCTGCCAAACGAGCTGGGTAGAGATCTTGCAAGCCTTGAATACCTATCTCCGGAATACCGTATATCGTTGGAGAGGCTTCCGGATTCGATTGGAAATTTGGAATCGCTGATTGAGTTGGATATATCCGGGACGAGGGTCAAAGAACTGCCTAGTTCCATTGGAAAGTTGAGAAATATGAAAAAATTGAAGATGCATAAGAGTTGCGCAAGTGAAATACCCGATGCCCTTTGGACGATTGAAACGCTCGAAGAAATAGAATTCTCCAAAAGAACTGGTTACTTGGGTTTCCATGTGAACATTGACAATTGCATCTATAAGAATCAATCCCTGAGGATCTTGAGATTGGATGGTATGGACATACAGGCACTACCGAGGCTCCCTGAAAGTCTTACGGAATTGAAACTGTTTAGGATGAGCATGTACAAGTTTCCAGATCTCTCAAACCTCGCTAATCTAAAGGAACTGGATATGCGGTTTGGCTCACGTTGTGGGCCTCTGGAAGAATATCCGATACCATGGTGGATGGGGACCTTGAGCAAACTGGAGACTCTGCGCCTGAGCTCTCATTTTGTGACCACCTCACCAATAGACCTTACCCTCCCTCCTCATCTCAAGTCGCTTCGCCTTGAGTGCCCTAATCTGCGTCGCCTCCCGGGGCTTCCCTCAGGTTTATCCTCCTTACGTTTGTCCGATTGCTCCTCACTTTGCTCGATGGAAGATCTATCAAAGTTGGAGAACCTATTATCTCTCCAGATTAATCACGCTGCCATTGAAGAGATCCAAGGCCTTGGTTGTTTGGAGAACCTACGATATTTGGAGCTTGAGGGCCTTGAACATGTAAAGATACTACCTGATCTAAGCAATTTAAACAAACTAAGGAGTCTTAAAGTATATAAATGCGGTAGTTTGGTTGAGATTCAGGGCGAACTCCCACAGTTTTTGGATAAATTGCATATTTCTTTATGTCATTCTTTACAGAATTTGCCCAATCTGTCAAGCTTGATGGGTAAGCAAGAGGTTATTATACGGTGTTGCATTAACTTAAATGTGGAGGCAATTCTTGGATTTGCTCAGGTGAATCCACGAGATTTGCAGCTTTCTGGCTTTGGCCAGCTGCAGACCCTACCTGATCTAAGTAATTCAAGCGAGCTAAGAGGTCTGGAGGTATACGACTGTTGTAATCTGGTTGAGATTCTAGGCGAACTGCCCCAATCTTTGGAAAAATTGAAGATTTCTTCCTGTGAATCTTTACGGAAGTTGCCTGATTTGTCCAGCTTGAAGGAACTGCAAGAGGTTGTCATAGAAGGTTGCACAAAATTAAAGGGGGAGGCAATTCTCGGTTCTGCTCGGAGAAGTCAGGCAAATTGGTGGGAGAACCTACGATATTTGCGGATTTGTGGCATTGAACAGTTGGAGATACTACCCGATCTAAGTAATTTAAACAAACTAAGATGTCTTCATGTACAATCTTGTGATAATCTGGTTGAGATTCAAGGCGAATTACCAAAGTCTTTGGAAGTATTGGAGATTTCTTCCTGTATAAATATACAGAAGTTGTCTGATCTATCAAGCTTGAATGGATTGCGAACGGTTAAAATATATCGTTGCTTTGGATTAAATGTGGAGGCTATTTCTTTGCTTTGCTCGGAGAAGTCAGTCAAATTTGTGGGAGAAGACAGATGGATGTGACAAGATGCCTAATCTGAATCTGAATATCAGGGAGAAGACGAGGAATAAGTGCATGTAGTTCTTGAAAGCTTTCTTGATCCACGACCACAAATAGTTTCCTTGTGTTCAAACTTTAAACGAATTGAGGTAACTTACTTCATCCGACAACCAATGTTTTCCCTTTTCTGCAATCGAATTCCTTCACGGATATGAACAGTGAAGTTTTGCATGCACTTTTTAATTACCTTTCCCCAGGTTGATGACTGAAAATCTAATGAAGATAATGAAATTCTGATACCTTCGTACAACCAGAAGGTTGTTAATTATGTACAAATATTCCTTCTCTTTTCCTAGTTTGGTTTGGGTTTCTTAGCTATATTCTGTTCGGATGGTTTCTCCTTGCTTGTATGTTTCCCAGCTGGAGGTATGCATGTCGATTGCATCGTTTTTATTTGATTAGTGACAAGTCATTGGAGATCATCGATCGATTTGCCGCTTCACATATTTCGAAGTTGGTACCGTCTGCTTCGCACTGGAGATAACTTCTTTATGCTGTACAATTGGATGGAATGTGTGCTGGAAGGTCATATAACTATGCTTCTCATCCTGGAACTTTACAGGAAAGCTGCGCTTCTTATTGGGATTGGCAAATTTTAGGGAGAAGTTACAAAATGAAGAAAGAGGGATTGCACTTGGGTAGCGGCATCAATATTTGGTGCATCCAAGCTTCCATCTGTGACAGGATAGGGAGAACTATTTAGCTTCTCCAAGGTATCACAAATCATCTTATTGTTGAGACTAAAATTCGGTATTATCAGTGCACAGGGCATATGATAAGTCTCACTTGGGGTCTGAAATCATGTAAATCGCCCATCGTGTGATCTCAATTATTGCCTCCATTTTCTAGAAATGATTATTCCTAGGTGGTTATCTATAATAAAAGCCCTTCCATTCACCTCAAGTTATGCTAGATGACTCTTTTAGGTTTAAAGAATAACAAGAAGCGCTAAGGGAGATCTCAAACGACTGGCTTTTTGCCGGTTTCTAATTTTGCTTGAGAGGAATGAAAGTTCAAGAAACTTACAAAAATCTTTCTGTGCAGGGAACTATGGCTAATTGGACAGCTGCATAGATGGAGACCGGAGAAAGGCAGATGATAGATGAAACTTGATGCTGACCATATTCCCTCTCACAATCTTGAGCTGGTAAACACTGTATTCATCTGACTTGTGTTTCTTTTTTCTTTTTCATTCATAGTGTGCCCATAAGAATTATTATTACATTTCATCTAAATGTGTGTTCTCTTCACTGTTACGCAATAGAACTTGATTATCAGTACCCAGATGCTCTTTCACGAGGAAAGACTCGAAGGGGTTGTCTAGACTGGGAGAAAACATGTGCGCTCAAAGAGGTGCTCGAGGTAGTCTTAGTCGCTCCTGCCAAAACCCGTTCATGGACCTCTTGATGTGAAAAATCGTGTTCAAGGTAGTCTTAGTCATGAGTATTGAGTATGATAGGCACACGCGACACAAGAAACACGAATTGTCGGAATTCATGGAAACAGATGACGACCTTGTCTGGACTTCGCTCCAAGATGGCTTGATTTAACTGTTAATCTGCATCATTTCAGGCCAGGAAACAGTTGAAGCGCTTGGTTGTTCCGAGAAGTCTTTTATGTGCCAATGAGCCAATAGTAGAACATAAGGTCACTGACTGAAAAGTGATCTCCCTTGAAAATCCTTGTTTCACCTTATAAAACCGGTTAATTGCTTGACCGTGCAAATCTTGGATTTCCAGAATTCACACGCATCTACCAATTTTGTGAAGTTCAACACGAGTTCAACCCCCCAAAAAAGGGGGAAAAAGCAAGGGGAAAAAAAAAACAGCGTGATTATGCTATGGTTATAGCTCAGCTCAGCATCCACACATCCTTAATACTTTTTATGAAGTCTAGTCGACAAAGCCACGGACCCAAAATTAGATTGACGGTAAACTTGGGAGCGCATACATTCAATAGGTATCACGGGATTGGATTTACAAGGATGATACATTAAACTTCACGCTATTCACATTCCCAATGAATATCAGAAGAGATCCTATGCATCTTGTGATGGACATGGAAATAGATCGATGGAATGCATTTTGTGAGCAAACTTCATCCAGTACTTATTAAGTACGTTGATTTTCTGGTAATATGAAAACCTTGGGCAAGAATCCAAACAGCCTCCTAAGTGCAGGATTCTTGTTTTAATTTTGCCCATAAAGTAAAAAGGACGTGTATCAGTAATTAAATGTGAAGTCAAAAAGGAGAGTGAAGGGCCAAATCTCTAGAACTAGATGTGAACGGTTCCAGGTTCCGTACAAATTCCACCCGAAATCTAGAACCTAACCATCGGAACATGTTCCTCATTTTTTGGAATCAGTAACCTACCCTATCACATGTTCCAGGGTCGGTTGCAAGGTCATACAGGTTCTACTTGTATTCTTGATTGAGCAATTGTAGTGAATAATCACCTTTAATTACAACCATTTGCCGCTACAATCTATTTATCACAACTCATATTTAGACACACAAATAAATATAAAATATTAATAAAATAAAAATCTTAATCATAAATATGTCGAAACTGGAAGCTCAAATTAATGGTTCCAGATTACATATTCATCATTGGACGCCATTGAATGCCCCAAGATCGTACGAAGAGATATATAGAAAAAAAAAACACAAAAATCTTTTATAGGTTCCATGTTTCACCTATCTAGAACCTAGAACTTACTCGTCGAAACAAGTTTCCCAATTTTTGAAACCCGTAACCCATCCCGTATACATTGAAACCCGAAATCGGTACGGGTTCCCCTCCATATCCTGCGAGAGAACTGGATCAAACAGTGTCATCGAGAAAAAGAAATCGCTCCAGAAAAACAAAATCCAATCTCCATAACTTTCCTATACAGAATCAAATGGCGCGAAATCGCCCAGGGGAGATAAGAGAGATCGATTGCAACCCCTGTCCCCATTGCTCATATTCAATCTCGATTCTGGTCTCGCAGGTTCGTGGATCAAAATCAAGGACAAGCGCAGCAATTCCAGTATTGTAAGCAGAAATTTCAATCATAAAGCATAAGCTCACCTTGACCAATTTCCCTGCATAATCAGGACACGCGCAGCAAAGCTCACCGAGCCAAAAATCGACACCTTCTCGTTCGCCTCTCTCTTGCCCCCATTCAAGCAGGCCCTAGTCCTCGTCACGATCCACCCCCATTGCCTGCAACTGTAACCCCTTGACACTCTAATGAAACTTACCATCCATTTGCCCGCGGCGGCGGTGGGCTGGCCACGGTGGCTGCCGGGGGCGAGACAATTTCTATATTTTAATTTTATAAAATAAATATTTTATGAATTGATCAAATTTATAAGTATTTAAATTATATGGATTGGGTATGGATCGTGTATGAGTTAGATCAGATATGGATCATAAAATTTGTATCGCATGAAAATGGATCAAAACGGGTTAAATAAATCTATATGGATCCGATCATATTCGATCCGATCCAAATCCAATCTGATCATCTGTTTGACACTTTTAACTTTTCGTTAATGTTCGGTTTATTTTACGGAAAATAAATGATTTGAAATATATTTTTTTAAATACGATCACTTATATTGTTTAAAAAAACAAATGAATACAAATTTCTTTCTGTCATCCGAGAAATATTGAGACATAAATTGTTGTTCATAAGGAATATATTTTTTATTTACTAATTATTTCAAATTACATATACCATCATTAAAAATATATATATTTGCCACGCTTTCTAAATTCTTGTGTTGAACAGGATGCATAATTTTTTTCTTCATTTTTGTAGTTAAATGTATTTATAGTATTTTGAGTTGAGTCATTTTGTTTAAAATTCACAAACTATTTATAATGCGATTTCATTTAGAATCGATAACTATCTTGAAGTTCATCATATTATCTTGTCAGGAACGCGAATAATTGAAGAGAAAAAATAAGGAAGAAAACAAGAATTTTTTGTGAGGGGAAAAACCCCTTTAGAATTAGAAAATTTGAAAAAAAAAATGAAAATAAAAAGCGAAAAACAATTTAAAACAAAATTACGAAAAAGGGCAAAACGCAAACCCTCCTCTGCTTCCTCCAGTTTCGGACATCTACTCTCACCATCCACTCCGATCGTCCTTCGGATTCCGATTCGGCCTCACTCTCTCTCTCTCTCTAGAAGAAGCAGCAACGACCTCGATCGGCCGGTCTCCGCCGTATCAGGTTTTCAGCACCGTCGTGGCACAACCCTCGAAGCGGCAGGCGTCGACCGACGAGGCTCTGTCCGACGGCTCCCGAGGAGGGCAGCAGCGGCTCAACCAGCCGGGCAACGAGTAGTAGGAGGAGGAGGAGGAGATCAAGCGAGATCGATGGAGGGGAGTACGAAAAGACGACGCATCTGCGAAAACGATGGAATAGCAAGAGGCGCTTCTGGTACCACCCACACTTCAACAGAAGGGGACGGAAGGGCTTCTTCATCAAGATGCGACTACGAAGTATTCTTGAGCTTCAGAGGACCAGATACTCGAGAAGCCTTTACCGACTTCCTTTACACGAGTCTGACAGATTCGGGAATCCGCGCATATAAGGATGACGAAGATCTCCGCAAGGGGGAAGAGTTTGGCCCAGAACTTCTCCAAGCAATTAAGCAGTCGAAGATCTCAATACCTATCTTTTCGAGAAATTATGCCTCTAGCGTGTGGTGTCTTAAGGAGGTAGTCCAAATGGTCGAGTGCAAGAAAACTGGGGGACAAAAGATCATACCCATTTTCTATGACGTGGCGCCTTCGGAGGTTCGACACCAAACCGGGGGCTATGGAGAGGCCTTTCAGTTGCATGACAGCAAGAAGCGGCATGACGAAAAGACTATGCAGGAGTGGAAGGATGCTCTCAGTGCAATCGGGGCAATAAACGGATGGGACCTGCAAAGCATGTCCAACAGGTGACTACTTCTAGCATTCCATCTCATGCGCCTTGTATCGTTAAAAAAAAAAAAACTCGATGCATTTCAATTGGTTTCTTTCTGAATTTGTGTTAGTCTGGTTGAAATTGAATTTTATGCTATTGAAGCTATGCCGTAGAAATCATGCTAAACCATGGTCAATCCAAAATGTGTCCTCCTTAATTTCAAGCAGACATATTTTTCAGTTTAGGTCATTAGTTTTCAATTTGGTCTTGTCAGAACACGTCAGATAGGTCTATAGTTTTCAATTTGGTCTTGTCAGAACATTGTATGGGTCAACACAATTTTCTAACTCATTTCCTTTTGACCTCCAACAAACACTAGGCGAGAAGGTGAGTTTGCCAAAAAACTCACTGAGGAGGTTTTCAGAGAATTGAAAAAGGCTTATTTGGTATTATCGCCTTGCTTGGTCAGTGTCGACAACCATGTGGATGCAATCATGGAAATGATAGGTGATCAAACAAGTGAAACACGGATAATAGGAATCCATGGGATGGGTGGCGTTGGAAAGACGACTACTGCCAAAATCATCTACAATCAGCTTTCAGAGAATTTTGAGGACTGTTGCTTCCTGTCCAACATCCGTGAAATGTCAGAACACAAGGGCATTGAATGGTTGCAGAATCAGCTCATCTCCGACGTCCTCAAAAACAAATGCACAGATGTAAGAAACGTTGATGATGGGATTAAGATCATCGGAGATAGGTTATCTAATAAAAGAGTCCTCCTGCTTCTCGATGATTTGTATGAAAAGAATCATATGGATGCACTTGTAGGTGAGCGTGATTGGTTTGGTAAAGGGAGCAAGCTTATTATTACTACTAGAAACAAAGAAGCTCTTGATGTTCTCGGAGTGGACGCCCATTATGAGCTTATGGGCATGGATTGCAATCAATCTCTTCAACTTTTTAGCAAACATGCTTTTAGAAGAGATTTTCCTTTAGATGAGTATATCGACCAATCCAATCGGGCGATAGACATTGCTGGAGGTCTTCCGCTAGCTCTTGAGGTCATTGGTTCACTTTTATCTCGCACCGAAAAGAAAAAGTGGGATCTCACATTGAAGAAGTTGGAAAATGTTCCTCATGCGGAAGTTCGGAGTAAGCTAAGAATAAGTTATGATGCATTAGATTTTCGGCAAAAGCACATATTCCTCGATATAGCTTGTCTTTTCATTGGATATGACAAAGACATTCCGGTTCGTTTTTGGGATGAATCTATTTTCTTTCCAAAAGACGCAATGGAGGTTTTGCGTAACATGTCTTTGATTAAGATTACACAGGATAATGAAGTGTGGATGCATGGCCAACTCGGAGATCTCGGAAGAGAAATAGTTCGTAAAGAAAGTAACACGAAAATAGAGAAGCAAAGTAGGGTGTGGGATCCTAAAGAAGGGTTGAGTTTGTTGAGAAGACCTAAGGTAAAATCTCCCCCCCAAATATCTATATATATTTTCCAGTATTCGTGGATTTTGTTTTAAAAGCCAGTTTCCTTTTGTATTGTCTAGCACCATTACGACTTAACCTATATTTTTACTCTTTTAAGATTAGAGGAATGATAGTACTGAACTCAACCACTTAATTAGTGGACTTAAATAAATGCATGTCCCTTCAATTTCTTTGTTCTTAAAATATCTTTGGGCAGGTAAATAAAGAAGTTGAAGCTCTTCGTCTCAAGTTGGACCATCAGCGGCAGTATTCTTTTACATATGAGGGCCTTGAGAGCCTATCGGATCTAAGGTTCCTTGACGTGAAAGGTTCGATGGAAAATTTTCATGCAGAAGAGAGGCTTCTTTGGCACGAATCACCTTCAAATGTTCTTTCAGCGAATGAGAAGTCAGATCTCCTTCCACAATTAAGATGGCTTTCATGGCTCGATATTCCCCCAACATTTAACATCACATATTTCTCCATGGAAGAGGTGGTTATTCTCGATCTATCTCGGAGTAAAATTACACATGATTGGAAGGGCTGGAGCCACATGAAGGTATGCTAAACAACACATACTATTCAGACTTATTAGATTCAAAGTAATCTTGTCATGATTTCTCTCTTACAGGTGATGAAGAATTTGAAAGTACTGAATCTGTCCAGTTGTGAAAATCTTCAGAGGCTGCCAGATGAGCTGGGTAGAGAACTTGCAAGCCTTGAATGCCTATCTCTAGAAGATTGCGGATCATTGGAGATGCTTCCGGATTCAATTGGAAATTTGGAATCGTTGATTGAGTTGGATATATCGGGGACAAGAATCAAAGGACTACCTAATTCCATTGGAAAGTTGGAAAATTTGAAAAAATTGAAGATGCAGAGAAGTGACATAAGCAAAATACCCGATGCCCTTTGGACGATTGAAAAGCTCGAAGAAATAGAAGCCTCCAAGAAAAATGGTTCCGACCATTTCCATGTGAACGTTGGCGATTGCATCCACAAGAATCAATCCCTGAGGATCTTGAGATTGGATGGTGCAAATATACACCCACTACCGAGGCTTCCTGAAAGCATTGTCAATTTAAAACTGTCTAGATTGTGCATGGACACATTTCCCGATCTCTCAAATCTCACTGATTTAAAGGAATTGAATCTGTGGTTTGGCTCACATGATTCTGATGGGAAATCTTATGGGCCTGTGGAATATTCGATTCCACAGTGGATTGGGAACTTAACCAAACTGGAGTCTCTGACCCTAGGCTCTCGTCATGTGACCACCTCACCAACAGACCTTGCCCTCCCTCCTCGACTCAAGTCCCTTTACCTCCGTTGCCCTAATCTGCGTCACCTCCCGAGGCTTCCCTCAAGTTTATCCTCCTTGAATTTGTACGAGTGCTACTCACTTTGCTCGATGGATGATCTATCGAAGTTGAAGAAACTATCATCTCTCCTGATTTGGCGCTCTGCGTTTGCAGAGATTCAAGGCCTTGGTTGTTTGGAGAACCTACGAGCTTTGACACTTTGGAGCCTTATAAAGGTGGAGAAACTACCTGATCTAAGCAATTTGAACAAACTAAGGCGTCTTATGGTAGGATTTTGTGTTAATCTGGTTGAGATTCAAGGCGAACTACCAGAGTCTTTGGAAGGGTTGGAGATTTCTTCATGCATGAATATACAAAAGTTGCCTGATCTGTCAAGCTTGAACAGACTGCGGATGGTCATAATAAAGCGTTGCGTGAAATTAAATGTGGAGGCAATTTCTTCGCTTTGCTCGGAGAAGTCAGTCGTATTTGTGGGAGAAGACGGATGAGTGGGACAGAGAAGATGCCGAATCTGAATCTGAATATGATGGAGGAGGAGGAATAAGTGCACGTCGCTCTTGAAAGCTTCTTGATCCACGACCACAGATTGTTCCCTTGTGTTCAAACTTTAAACAAATCGAGGTAACTTATTTCCATCTGATAACCAATGTCTTCCCTTTTCTGCAATCAATTTCTTTCACGGATATGAACAGAGAAGTTTCACATGCACCCTTTTATCACCTTTTCACGAGTTGATGACTAAAAATCTGATGAAGGTATTGAAATTATGATACCTCTGTACAACCAGAGGGTTCTTAATTATGTACAAATATTCCTTCTCTTTTCCTAGTTTGGTTTGGCCTTTTTAGCTATATTCTCTTTGGATGGTTTCTCCTTGCTTTTATGTTTCGCAGCTGGAGTTATGCATGTTGATTTGCTGCTTCACATATTTCGAAGTTGATAACCTCACTTCGCACTGGAGATAACTTTGTTATGCTGCAAACAATTGGATGGAATGTGTGCTGGAAGGTCATATAACTATGGTTCTCATCCTGGAACTTTACAGCATAATCAACTCGTCGTTGCAATGGTGAAGAAGACAGACACTCTGTATTGACCTGATTATGTTCAGTTGATTTTCCAGGAAAGGTGTACTTCTTACTGGGATTTGCAAATGTTAGGGAGAAGTTATAAAATGAAGAAAGAGGAATTTCACTTGGGTAGCGGCATCAATAGTTTGCACAGCAAAAACTCCATCGACTGGAGAGGGAGCTACCTAGCTTATCTGAGGTATCATAAATCATGTTATAGTCAAAGACTAATATTTCAGTATTACTGGTGCGTAGGACATATGATTAGTCTTACTGGGGTCAGAAATCATGTAAACGGACTCTAGTGTGATCTCCATTATCGCCTACATCTTCTAGAGATCGTTGTGCCTCGGTGATTATATGTAATAGAAGCCCTTCCATTGACCTCAAGCTATATTAGAGGACTCTTTTAGGTTTTAAGATTGACAACAAGTGCTAAGGGAGACATCTCAAACGACGAGCTCCTTGTCGGTTTCTAATGTCGCTGAGAGGAATTAGAGTTTTTGAGAAACTTACAGAAATCTTTCTGTGCAGGGAGCTGTGGCTAATTGGGCAGCTGTACAAATGAAGACCGAATAAGGGAAAATGAAGATACATTTCGTATCAACTAAGTTCCCTTTCACAATTGTGGGTCGGTGAGCTGTGCATTCATCTGTTGAGAGACAGAAACTTGAAGATTAGTGAGGGGAATCGTTGCCTATTGATGAAAGATTGTAATCTGTTGAACTCAATGTGAAGTTTCAGTTGAGTGTTTGGCCCTCCTTTCCAGAGGAACCCTTAGAGCAAGGCAGAAGGATTCGTTGTGCAATTTGGGGCATCATACGTGGTGTTTTGGGGGGGTAAAAGAGCTATTTAAGCAAACCTGATTGTTTGTTTCTCTTTTTTGTTGGGCCATAAGAATGAATATTGCCACTTCATCTGCATGTGTGTTCTCTTCATTGCATAACTAAGCCAATGTCTTTCATGTTGTCAATGGGCGGTGTCGTAAAGTCAGACTCTGGCCAAAATTATCTACAATCAGTTTTCACATGATTTTGAGCTCAGGGGCATTCAGCACTTGTAGAATCAACTCATCTCCTATGTCCATAAAAGGAATCTTGAAGCTCAAGCCGAGTCCCCCAATTTTCACCCTAACCACAGATAGTGCTCGAGCAGAGGGAGAGATCGGCTGGAAGCGACGAAATTGGAATTCGAAACCCTAGCGGAATAGATACATGAAAAGGAAGAGAAATCCAAATCCACCGCGAGCAGGAAGTATCTTATCCGGTGAGGTGATTCTCTAGTAGCAAGGGCAACCATTCCACGGAACGATTTGCATGAGCCGTTTTAGGGCGATCGAAAACAGAGGAAGCAATCAGTTTATGCGAAAACAGAGGGAGCTATTCGGAAAAAAAAAAAATTGACCAATTTTTTTTTTAATTAAAGCGACACGGTTGTGGGTTGTTTTTCCCTCTAGCGTCGATGTCAATGTCAGCACTGTCCGCCGGCACTGACTTGGAATCCACATAAAAAATTTTCAATCAAAATTGGTCGAATAAACCGAATTGGTACCAACACATTGAAAGGCTTATGACTAAATTGATACCAATATAAAAACTTTATGACTTTTTCTATACTTTTTTCCAAAATCATCAAACGGAACATTGGCGGAGAGTAAATGCGTCACATGCATACAAGTTTGGAGTTTTTCATGTTAGAAAAATTTTAAGGCATTTGCGTAACACTGAATATAATTTGGAATTGTTGATATCATAATTTTTTTAAAAAATAAATGTGTCAGAGCAAGTATAATTTGAAGTTTTTTGTACCTTTACTTTTACAATTAGTAGGATTATCATGAAATTTACTGGCAAAAGTCTGAACTTAAATTATTCATTTTTTAAATATTATATTGATATATCATCATCATCGTATATTTTAGTACAACGCTATTTTTTCGCCCATTTTAGCTAGGATTGCGCTTTTTCCATTCCCTTTTTACTACCACACTTCTTGAATTAACGTTTTCATAATAATATCCCTTGTGGATCCCACATTTTAGCATATCATACTCATTGACAGATTATCAAATTCAAACATGAGCCCCATTTTGTATTTACTTCTTTGTTTTTTTCTTTTTCTTCCCTATCTCTTTCTTCGCGTGTTCCTTGTTTTCTACCTCCCTACCTCGTTCATGTACGTCCTCCACCGTGCCTCCGACCCCAAAGGCTCCATGGGCTGCGCCGTTTGCTCGCTTCTCCATCTCGCCACTCTTCACGGCCTCAACCCGCCATCATCAAGACCTTCTCAACCATCATCTACTCTGTCTCAAAGGGGCACAAGATCGGCGAGGCGTAGCTCGATCCCATCGTGTGCCCAAATGATTTTGAAGACATAGATCCCACTTTTGAGAGAGAGAGAGAGAGAGAGAGAGAGAGAGAGAGAGAGAGAGAGAGAGAGTTGGCCAACCTAACGATGCTCTCAAGGTGAAAATGCCGTCCTTCACGATGGAGAAGACAATACTCAAGAAGGTCTTGATGATGGCAGGTCGAGGGGGTGAGGTGGAGAAGCGAGAGAATGATGTAGCCAATAAAGCCTTTGGGGTTGGAGGTGTGGTGGAGGAAGTACGTGAAGAAGGCAGCAAGGAAGAAGACAACGAACGAGCAAAGAGAGAGAAGAGAGAGATAGGGAAAAAGAAAAAGGATTATAAAAGAAAAAAAAGTAAACATAAAATGGGGCCCACATTTGAATTTAATAATCCGTAAATAAGTATGATATACTAAAAGATGAGACCCAGAAGGGATATTGTGGTGAAAACACTGATTTAGAGAGTGTGGTCGCCAAAAAGGGAGTGAAAAAACAAAGGCCATTCTTTTGGCTAAGAGGCTCCATTTTTGAGTTAAACAACCAAAATACCTTCATCTCTCTCTTCAGTTGATTGTTTCTTTTTGTGTTAAACTAACCGACAAAATTATCTTTGTTTTATTTATTTCTCTTGTTTCACGATACAAATACTTCATTATAATAGAGGGTTTTTTTCCAAAATAATTTTTTTAAAATAAATATTTACAAAATTATTTTTTAAAAATAAATATTTATCGATTTGGGCCTCGCTCGGCAATTCAACAGCCGAGCGAGGCCGCTTCAGCGACCCAAATGCCGAGCAAGAAAGCTGGGTGGGCCCAAGCCGCCCAACCCCTTGCTCGCGGGCCCACTACCGAGCAAGCCCCGACCTACATTCTTTTTTTTTTTTTGTAATTTTTTTAATTATTGATACTTAGAATATTTATTTTATTTATAATTTTTTTTATTGTGAAGCTTATGTTTATAACATTATTAGCAATAATTAATATAAATATTTATTAAGATATATAATTAATAAATAATGTTGTGATATAATGTAATATAGCCGCAGGAATATATTGGAAACCACAATAATAGATAGATGGGAAACCGCAGCAAAAGAGTTAAAAACCGCATGAAAAGATTAAAAACCACAAGAAAAGAGTGGAAACGAGTAAATAAATGGCAAAACTTTGGAAGAGCATAGCTCGTCGCTCGGGCGTCCGTTTGAGACGAATTTTTTTTTGATTTCACGTAATTTTTCGAGACGAATCCATTGGCAAACCGCCGAAGGTGGTTTGGCCCGCCTTTTTCCCAAAAAAACGCCGTTTTCCTTGTCAATTTTGCATTTTCTCCATTCGGTGCTATTTTTCGATATCGAACGAACCCTTGATACATCACCATTTCGCCTTCCGATTGGATTTCTGTCAGTCCAATAGATGAATATATCATAAAAATCTCATTTTTTTCATTTATCTTACTAATTTTATTTTATGAATATTTTAATTGATTACATAATTACAACATTATTTATTAATTATAGATCTTAATAAATTTTTACATTAATTATTGCTAATTATGTTATAAAGAGAAGCTTTACAAGAAAAAAATTATAAATAAAATAAATATAAACATGTTAAAAAATACGAAATAAAATAAATATTATAAATATAAATAAATAAGAAATATAAATAAATATTATGAAATTAAAAAAAAAAAAAAAAAAAGGAAGCCCCCCGCTCGATGGGCGCCGAAAGCAAGTGGGTTGCTCTGCGATTGAGCTGGCCGAGCATATGGAACCGGGCCCGGTGGGGCCTGCTCAGCGACCCAATTGCCGAGAAAGCCTTGCTCGGTAGTTGGGCTGCCGAGCGGGCCTCACTCGGCAATTCAACCGCCGAGCGAGGCCCAAATCGAGAAATATTTATTTTTAAAAAATAATTTTGTAAATATTTATTTTTAAAAAATTATTTTGGAAAAAAACCCTATAATAGATACCATTTTTTTCTTTTTTCTTTTTTCTTTTTTTTTGGACTAGATACCATCTTATCTTGCATCCTATTATCACTTTGCCTAAAGAAGGTTGTTAATTTTATTATGTGATCTCATATTTTCAATTAGAAAAGCTACATAAATTATTATAAATTTCTATTTATGATGGCTACAAGGTATAACGACACAATTAATTGCCTATTTTTATCAAATAATTTGACCGAAACTATATTCAAAGTTAAAAATTTAAATACAATCTATTTATCCAGCCAAACTTGACCTTGAGGTGTTTTTTCGGATTAAGTTTGTGGATTTTTAAAGTTAAACATTGTTTATTTTGTGCTTTCTTTTGGAAATTTTTCACATTTTAATTTGAATTACGAGATGTGGGTTGAGAATCTTCTTACACATTCCTCACTTTCAAGCTAGCATAAAATTATTTCGGATGAAAATTTTAAGCATATTTTAAAGTTTTGATCCACTTGTTATGAGGTTGTATCTACAATCAATATTAATTACTTTCTTCACGGTAAGACTAGAATAGCAAGAAGTTCCCTTTTTTCCCCCTTTTTTATGGTTATATTTTGCTAATATTTAGATAAGATCTAAACATAAATATATTTAACATTGATTATGTTCCTAACAAATTAACCTTTTGCATTATTTTTAGTCAAATTTTCTTTTTCATTTTTGATTAAGATCGGCTAGATAATTAAATTGGATTTTAGTCTTCAACTTTGAAATATATTCTCAAAGCAAATAATAGTGTGCATATAAGCCATCATGTACATAAAATTCTAATATTCTACGTTGCTTTTATGATAAAAAAAAATGTGAAGCCATGAATTAAATTTAACAACTTTCGTCGAGTGAAAATATGATGCCATGATAAGATGATATTTTATTGGGTATAATGGAGCATTTGTGTGATGCGATTAATGAGAAAGATAATAGAAATAAAAGTAACTTTTTGATTTAACGAGAAAAAGGATAGAAATAAAAATAATTTTTTTGATTTGGGTTGATAAAGAAAGAAACAATAATATTTGATGTCTGCCTAATCAATGCCTACGTCGATCCAGAGGCACATTCTCTCCCTCCATCTTCCTCCTCGTCACTCTCTCTGTCCCCTTTTGAAGAGGTTCCGTTCTCGATCTCTTCTTCTTTCTATTTTTGCGATGTTTCTGTGATTGTTTCCTTCTTGGTCGATCGGATTACGCCATCGTCGGTTTCCCGTTTTGGGTTGTGCGCTTGATTTGGGTTTGCCTTTGTATGGCATATGCACTGCATTTGTAATTAAGCTCGATTGGGTGGCGGATCCCAGGTTAATCTGTCGGAAGTCGCGTCTTGATCTTCTTCAGGCGAAACAAAGAATGGGGCTTTGCTTTGCTTAGTTTCTAATTGGAGCTCGTTTTAATCGGCTTTGAATTGTTTGTGCTTTCCCTTTTATATGGGCGTTCATTCGTAGCACTGGTCAAGGACTTGAGCTGATATGGTGTGGTTTTGGCTTTCATTGGATAAAATTGGAACTTTATCATAGGAACCGCTCGAAAATAGACATGATCTTGTTCTAGACAGTGTCATGGGCTCTCTATCCAAATGAATGGAAGGCTGAGCTCAACTTTTTGTGCTCTGAATGTTGTGGTGGATGTTTTTTTTTTTGTGGATTCGATAATGGGTTTGCGATCTTTGATCTTGCTTGTCCATCCAAGACAGATAGCACATGGTGGTAGTTTACATGTCCATAGTCCCTTATTTTTGTTGCGGTGCCACCACATGTTGCTGTGAAGAGCTGTCATTTTGTGCTATTGGAATAGGAATCGTCCCTCTGTGAGTCCATGAGACATTTCTGGAAGCCCCTAGATGGAGGAGAAAATTTTTTGTGGTTGTTGTATTTAGATGATGCAACAATTCTACACTATAGTGTATACTTCATCTTAAGACAGACATAACATTGGACATTTCATTTCTAATAGTTATCTGTTGCTAGGAAGCATTGCTGTTTCACACTTGATTACACTATGTGAAGAATAAAAGTATCTGTTTTGTACTCTATTGAAGAAACTTCTGACCTAACTTTGCGAGAGTAGGCTTAATAGTGGTTGCAAATAGTACGGTATATCCGTTGGAAGGGGATTTCCAAGAGCTCTATGAAGACCAGAGTGATTCGGGGGCAGTATGATTGCATTACATGGTCCTCTTTTAATTTTATGGGCCCTGTTTCTGACTATAGCATGTTTTTGTGCAGATTGGGCGAGGAACTCTCTTCATTAGTTGAGCGGAACCTTGGTCCTCGGGGTCTACTTATTTTATAAGTTGATGCTCACTGCATATAGGTGTGACATTGTTTCAGGGATTTTCTTGCTTGAGCTGAAAATGGGTTTTCAAACCTGTGTATCCTTCATCCAGACAAATCCTGAAATGGTTTCTAGATCCGATCAGAGTATATAAATAAAGGAAATGGATATACTTGATTACAAATTAGCCTCATATATAATCATCTAAGGATCAGGTGGGCTCTGTGCACCTTTTCTCTAGACATGGTGGTAGTAGAGCCGTAGTTTGCCTTGGTGGAACACAGTAGAACTGGCAGTGAATCTTAGATGGGCTTATTATCTAACTGTAAAAGTTCGAAAGTGCTTGTTCCTCCCTTGAGTTCCATTGCATGTAAATGTTTTGCTCTGGTCATCATTGTTTTGGTTCTTAGAGCAGCCTTCATTTCCACTGTCTATGGCGGGTTTCAGCCGAATCAGATTGCAATGAGCCCGAACTTTTCCTTGTCATATACATCTGAGTATGGCATCAGGAAGGACAAATTCGTGGAGGTTCCTCAAATTGTTTGGGGGTTAAACAATCAGAAAATTGCATTTGCTAGGGCTTGTCTTACTGCTAGAATGCTTAACCGGACTCTTCTGATGCCAAGGTTGAGCGCTTCTTTGTTTTACAAGGAAATTGATCTTTTGCAACCAATATCATTTGATAAGGTCTTCCAGTTTGAAAGGTTTAATTCACTTTGTGATGGGTTTGTCCGGTTGGGCTATTACTCTGATGTTTCCAACCAAACAGGAGCATTTGAGGTACAAAAGGGAAGTGGTAGGAGATGGACTATCCAGAGAGATATGGATCAGTTGAGGCAGTCTAGCCAGGACCCAATTGACAGATATGAGGTTATCCGTATTACCGGTAAGAATCCATTTTTGTGGCATGATCATTGGCCTGTTAAGGATTATGCGAGGATTTTTGAGTGCTTAGTTTTAGTCCATGAGATTGCTAGGCAGGCAGATAAAGTTATCAACAAGATTAGAGAAGCCGGCAGAGAGGTCAAAGGTAAAGCAGAAGCTTCGCGGCATGATTTAGAAGGGCATCAATTACAATCTGTTTCTTATGTTGCTGTGCACATGAGGATAGAGAAAGACTGGATGATTCATTGTAAGAAGTTAGAGCAACGGTTGAATGTTAATCAAATTTGTAGTAGCAAGGCTGAGATTACAGAGAGAGTGGGGAACATTTTAGGCCTCAAAACTCCAACTGTCGTTTATCTTGCCGTGGCCGACGTCCTTCTAGAAGATTCTTCTATCGTGAGTGGTTGGAAGGAGGGTTTGCTTCCATTTGAGAAGAAGAAATTGGGTGTGGATGGAATTTACAAAAAGTACCCTTATCTTATTAAGTCAGCGATCGATTATGAGGTTTGCTTAAGGGCCGATGTTTTCGTCGGGAATAGCTATTCTACATTTTCAAGCCTCATAGTTCTAGAGAGAACACAGAAGATGTTGAGGATGGGGGTGGGGAACTCATGCGGAAGTGGAACAGATGTGAGATGGCCTTCATATGCTTACAACATACCGGGGGAATCAAAGGGTCCTCAAAGATGGATGACAAACATGGATGATTCAAGCCTTCAAGCAATTAGCTTTGGTTCAAATCTCATTTCTTGTTGAAATGGATGGTACGCACTTTCTGTACATAGTGTTCTTTGATTGCTTACAGTTGCGGGCCAGTGTTATGTCGATGCACCGTCCACGCATCAGCCGCTGCTGTTTCTCCTTTCTTTCCCCCTTTTCATGTATCAAGAAATCTTTTACTTGTATGTTTCTCTGCATTAGATAGCTGCTTTAATTTCCCCATTAGAGAATGGCGTGCGGAATGAAACGCCACTTTGTCGCAAGCTTTAACTTGGTAGATGAAGCTTTTCCTTATATGGGACTTGATGTTAAGTTTGGAGCCTTGATAGATTTTTGAAACATCAGAGTTCTATATTATTGGTTATATCCATATGATGCAGATCTTTCAAGAGCATTGTTCGTGGTTCTCTAACAGCAATCATCCATCCACCTTCCAAGGAAAGGTCCTTAAGAAGAATTTTGTATGAAAATCTTCCCATGTTTCAGCTTTTCTGAATGAGCTGTTGTGCAGAATTTCATTGTTTTTTTATTTTTTTGGGTTCCTGAAAGTCACATCTAATTCATGTCCCTGGATTTGCGGAATTTAGTTGCATAATCATGGATAGCTAATTTGTTATTGATGCTTTTGTTGTTAGCGGAATGAACCAAGGAATTGGAAATGGTTTGCATCACTTGCCTCTAGACATTTCTAGCTTAGGATAAAGCCTAATCAATAGAATCGACCACTCTTTGTTTGCTTTTTGGGCCCAATCCTGAGATGGCTCTGCAATTTGTTTCTATCAACTTCTTAAATGCGGAGTATGGTGAATATTGTGAGATTTATGTAATGATAAAAACTTCCAAAACATGCCAATTGTTAAGGGGAAGAAAAAAAATTCAAGATGTGTTTCATCGATGGATCAAGTGTGCCCATGGAATTCCTTAAACCCCAAAGGGTACAAATGCGACCAAATTTGAAGACGGGACAAATGGCGCCGCGACACAAAGTGCACAAAAGGTCGGCGCCGGATGGCAAATCGAGGCAAAGGATGTGGCCGCTCCATGCCATCTCAAAGCAAAATTTCTGAGGGTAAATACGCCCGACGGAAGTCGATAATCTTCGTTTCTTAGGCTTCAACCGTAGTCACCGAGACATTAAATGTCAATTAGCAAAGCGAACCCATCTAGGAAAATTGTGAACTATGGAGCTTGGCTTAGAGAACGGTGGTTGTTCCACCAAGGAGTCAAAACAGTGAAAATGTGTGCATCCCCATTGCGCAAAAAGTTAAAAACTCGATCTTTGGTCTTTTTTCCACGTTATCCTCCAAGCGCAAAGCTTGAGAAAAGCCTTCGCTTCCGCATTTATAAGCTTCGCTCAGAAGCAAAGAGAGAATTAGAGAGAGAAAGAGCTCAGACGGTTCGGCAGTCTGCCCAAAAACTTGCAAAATTAGAGAGAGAAGAGAGAGAGGGTCGCATCGTATCTTTATCGAAAACCATCTCTTGCTTCGTGCTACGGGAACGATCTTTTCCCCGCAAGCATACACAGAGGGGGGTCGGTCACCTTCGCACTCAATTTCTGAGGGGGAGAAGAATCCAAGAACGCACGCGCCGGGACAAAAGAATCTGGGGTTTGAGCGTGAAGCCTCAATGTCGATGGAGTGGTAAGAGAGAGAAGCAAATCTGGCAAACATAGGGGGATTGAGGGCTCGCTTGTCGCTGAAGCAATCACCCTCCGGTTGCGCCGACGACGAGGAGGAGTGCAGGCCTTGGCGTCGCCGCTTCTCCTTCATGGCTCTCACCTGGGGCTCCGCCCTCCGCGTCGCCCTCCTCCTCTCGCTCCTCCTCGCCGCCGTCGTCGCCTGCTTCACCCTCCCCGTCGAAAAGGTGCTTTTTAGCGATCGGTTGTGTTGTCGCTGTTGGGTTCGGGTTTGATTTTGATTTGGGTTTTGCGTTCGCATGTCATTGAGCTTGATTCGGTGATGGATCCAGGGTTTAGTTTGCTGGAAGTTGCTGCATTATATGGTCCTGGTGGGAATAATGTGCTTCGCTTGTGTAGTTTCTGATTGGATCTCGTTTCCGTTTGGCTTTCCATTGTTTGTGTTGTCGTTGACTTGTGTTATCCGGGGTGTGTTAGAGGTGAATTTTGATGAGCATTGTTTTAGGATTCCATCCGATGATACGATACGAGTGTTGTTTTCAGTTACTGCTTTTTTCTTCTTCTTTTGGTGGAATCAATTGGAAATCCGAGGTGGATTCTGTCGTGCAAGTAGTCAGCAAATAAAACTGAATCTTGTTCTTGGGAGTCATGGTTTTTGTTCCAATTGAACGGAAGGTTGAGCTCAGTTCTTGCGTTCTGAAGTAATGAGTGGGAAGTTATTATGTGAATTTGGAAGTTGGTGCATGACCTGTGATCCTGCTAATCTATGCGAGACAAATATTTCGTGGTAGTTTCTACGTCCATAATCCCCTAATACTGCTAGACGCTCTTCAGAATAAGAATCTTTCATTGGTAGGTCCTCTTGATAGAGGCAACAGGCTTTTTTTATTATCCACCCCACCCCCACCTCTCTTTATGATATTGCTCCATCCTCATTACATTGCTCTTTGTGCAGATTCTAAAGGATTTCTTGTTATGGGTTGAACATGACCTTGGCCCTTGGGGTCCACTTGTTTTGTAAGTCAAATAATTTTGCTTTGTAGTTTTTATCACTCAGAACTCATCTGAAAGTTTTTATGAGTTTTCCTGTTGACTAGTCTATCTGGAACCAATTCTCTCTCTTCGTGATGACCTCAAAGGTTGCATGTGATATTTATGTTCAAGAATCTTGTGAAATTACAAAACAACACACTACTGATAGCCTCATGAAAGCATTCTGAAAAAAAAAAAAAAAAAATTTAATGCTGTAGATGCTAACTATTTGGTTGGTTAAGATAGGATGTCAAGAGAGGTGATGGTTAATATTGCAATGCAGTTGCATACATAAAAGTTTGGTGACTGAAACTAATTTTTCGAGAAACTAAAGATTGCTTGCCCAGAAATTTGGAGGGGATTAAGTGCATTTAGATGAATCTCATTTCGCCTGGAACAAATGAGTTTCCTTGACAGTAGCCTTATTATATGAATGAATTAGCCAATTGTTTATGTACTGCTTTGTTGGATAAGAAACTTAAGTTTTCCCTAACTAAGCAGGCTTAGATGAGAAAAGTTATAACAACTTTATGGCATGGAGTATCAATGATACAGGCTTCCAAAGATCTGGACTAGTGTAACTCTTTCTCATCTGGTGGACAACAATTTGATAAAAAAAACTTGGTCTTTCTTACATCTAGTAGCGCTATGGTGTCTTCTTAACCAAGTAGATTTCCTTTCTGCATCTGTTGTTTTCTTGCTGAGAGCAAACGAACTTGAAGTGAAGCTTTTACTCTGAAGCGTTGTAATATTTTAGTTGCTCAATCTTTTCATATTAGTTAGGTACCATACCAATCTTACATGTTAATAATTTGGTTGTGCTATAAAGCTTGCTTGAAATTTTATTAGTCATCTGAAACAGGTGGTGGTATTCGAAACATTGCTTTTATGTTTTTTCTGAAGTTTAAATTCTCACTTTGCAGAGCCGTTGCATATATTCCGCTGACAGTTTTGGCAGTTCCAGCTTCAGTACTCACCGTAAGCATTGAATCTCTCTTCTTCAAATTACTTTTCTGGCTTTATGGAAAGTGCTGTTCATTTTCTCAATTCGTAGTGTAAAATATAAGATAGGACCATGACTATCTGAGATGCCTTTGGTCTCCTATGTCCTTGAAACTTGCAAAAAGCAAATGCCATAGTGTGGCTCATGGTGTAAGTTTGAGTTAAGCCTGACCTTATGTTGCATTAATTTCTGACTGTTTTCAGCTTGGTGGCGGTTATTTATTCGGCTTACCTGTGGGATTTGTTGCTGACTCCATTGGTGCTACTATTGGAGCCGGCGCGGCATTTCTCCTGGGCAGAACTGTGAGTGTGTGCCTTCTTAACTTATCATTTCTTGCAGAATTTATCACTTGTGAATTTTTGGGTACTATGTAGTAACTTTTGTTGTCTTTTACATACCTGACTTAAAAGGGTGTTGTTTTCGCTCTCATTAGCAAAATCCATGCTCATATTACCTATTTGATTGACATCTATATTACTCTGTTGTTGATATGTATATACTGCATTTTCCTTGAACAGATTGCAAGATCATTCGTTATTTCTAAATTGAAGGATTATCCTCGGTTCCGCTCGGTTGCTCTTGCAATTCATAAATCTGGGTTCAAGGTCTGCTGAATTGATTGGCCATATCGGTTTGACTGTATTACTGCATTGATTAATTTGTCCCCATTCTCTATTCAAGATACATAACCTTGTTTCTTATTGTTAGTACAGATTGTCTTGCTGCTGCGGCTGGTTCCCTTGCTTCCGTTTAACATGTTGAATTACCTCCTTTCTGTGACTCCAGTGCCAATTGGGGAATACATGCTGGCATCTTGGATAGGCATGATGGTACTTCTATTCTTTCCTGAGCACTAATGCTGAGTTAGTTTTTCCATTTTAAGATGGCATTTCTAATTTTGGAACAGTAAAATCATGTTCAGTTGATGTGATCATAAATTCGAAGCATATTTCCCTTTATTTTGTTCTTCAAAATTGGGAGCTTAACAGCTCACTGTTGTCTTCCATGTCAACACCTGCAATGCCATACCGAATCTGAAGCAGCTAGAGTTATGGGTATGGATAAATGAGTGATTGAAGCACTAAATTGACTGCATGAACTGATATAGAAACGCTATATAGGACGTGGGTGTAGGACTGCAAAAGGCTTATGGAGCAATTAATTACTTGTTCTCTCAATACTTATGCAATGTTTCCACATATCCATTAACGGATTACTCTCCAAATTCTTCTAGGCTAGTTAATTGACTACAAAGAAAAAGTAGGCATTGATTGAGTTTCTCTAGGTTTAGTCCCTTTACCAGCCAGGCACATGTGAGGGTAAGAAGTACATCAGGAATGTATGTGAGGGTAGTGTGGCTTAAACTAAGATTGGCCTTCTTAGAACCGGGGTGTCCATCACCCAAAAACAAATGTTTTTTGAGTGGCTCTGCCAAGATTCGCATGTGTTTAGTTGGTTTTTCTGAGGGAGAAAGAAAACTAAGGTTATCAATCGCAACTGTGAAAACTACGAAAGAATTGGATTGAGTGGGCAGAATTACGGGGATACGTACTTTAGCTTTTCTCAATGCTTTCACGATGTCCTGACTCCTGACATGCATGCTCGAGAATTTTTGGTTCATTGGCCTAAAATCTTGTGTCGATGTTGGTAACTATTTGACAATAAATGCTTATTATCTCCAAGTTGCCATATTCATGTGGTTGTCCTTTATTGCACTTGTATAAATGTTGTGGTGGGGGTTCATGCTTGAGCTATTCGATTTCTGGTGAACTTTGGTTGGTTCCCCCAATTACCATTGAGTAGCATTTAGTATTTTACTGGCTCATTAGCATTATAATTTTACTTTGTAGACACTAAAGCTATAAAATTGTTATTTTTTTTTTTTTTTTTGCAGCCTATAACACTTGCACTGGTATATGTTGGGACAACTTTAAAGGATCTTTCTGATGTAACTCATGGATGGAGTGAATTTTCAACTACTCGTTGGGTAAATAACTAAGAACTATGTTCACTTTTAAGCTATCTATCTGAGATTCTAATCATGTTGATTGTCAGTCAAGATTCATTTGGGTGGTATATTGCCATCAATTTTTGTGAATGCTTGTGAGGTGGACCTGGTAGGGAATTCTTTTTTAATCACTAACCAATGTGAGTCACTTTCATGATTGAGTAATGATGGCTTCTTCACCTTTTAACCTGATGTCATTTGAACTTTTTAACCAAGCTTCTTGCTTCTCAAGGTGCTCTCCTTTTGGTGGTGTTCTACTCGGAACTCCTTTACACTTTCTTCAAAACAATGACTATGTTTTAAGGCTGTTGAGTTAGCTTATGTATTTTCTAGGCAAAGCCTTTTAAGGACATTATACTCAAAAAGGTACTGGAGAGGTAACAAGATGTTCTAAGCATTAATATAGTTTAGAGCACAGTCTCTCTAAGATGCATGGTGGCCCACTAAATAAATGCTGCCTGTATGGCACGTCGAAAAGTTGTTCGCGCGTTGCTGTCAGAAAAGCTCTGATCCTCTTCTTAAGCATTTTGCTTAGGTCAACAAAAGTAATCCTCCTTTGTTTTACAATTATTTTGTCATGTCACTTTCAGGGTTTTAATTCTTTGATTAGGGAATATAATCCGCCTTTGTTTGATATTATTTTGTCATTTACGTCATCTTAATTCTTTAATTAGTGGCTTTATTGTCTTACACAATTCATTGACGTGTGTGTCAGCATCTTAGAATGTGGTGCTCCTTATATCGTTTATGTTTTCCTGATCATTCTCCTTCACGTTTCATATGCAGGTATTAATCTTTCTGGGCCTTATGGTATCTGGTGAGTTGCAACTAGTGATGTTATAGACATCATCCTTATTTCCTCCTTTCTTGTTTTATAATCTGTTTAATTTTCATGTTGAGGTTCAGTTATGTGTACATAGAGTTTGTCACTGATGTCTGAGGTCTGACGTCCTAGAGGAATCCCTTGAAGATTGTCACGGAAAACAAGATACCTAAATTGTGTTATTCATCAAAAGAAAGGAGGGGATGGGGGGGTGGGGAGGGGAGGGGAGCCAGAATTTGTAGGATATTTCCTTTCGCCTTTGCACGGTTTAGGTCCACCGCTGCAATCTCCATACTTCTTGAATTGCTGAAAGATGGGTCATAATATCTTGGACAATTCTGATGCCATAGACACTGCAGAACAGAGATCACCACCTGCAACAGAACCTTAGTAAATGATTTTCTCTTGCACTCAGTTGTGGGCTCTAATGGGGGCAAACTTTTCTAGTTTTTTGTTTGTCATGGAAAATGAGGTGGAAATGGATGAGCAGAATTGTTTGGCTGTAACACTTATTGTTTAATCACCCAATTATGATGCTCGGTTTGAGATCTGAAACTATGATTTTCTTGCTGTTGGTGCAGTTGTTCTGATGTTCTGCGTTACTAGAGTCGCCAAGTCGGCTTTGGAAAAAGCTCTGGCTGAAAATGAAGATCTTGATGGGGTTTTGGCGACATCACAGTTGCCTATCGTGGCCGAACCGGCTGCCGACTTGAATCAGGCTCTTATCATAAAGATAGAACCTTCTGAAGAGAATCACGAAAAGTGAAAAAACAAAAAGGAAAAAGGAATCCATCTTTCTGTAAATTCGTCTCCTTTATCATTTTTGTAGGATGATGTACTACCCATTTGAACCTCCTCCGTGTCGTTCTCAGCATATGATGGTCTTGTGATGCATCTACTGTACAGTCCCAGTTTTCTGCTTTAGCATGATCAAGGAATTCTCTCATTTTTAAACCGATGAAATCATAAAAATTCTCAATGAAACATTCGTTTTTTAGGTAGTTCATTCTGTGGCATTGAGTACTATTTGATGCATCATTGCTGGCTTGCTGCTGATGCATCATTATGATTGGTTCATGTGAGCGTCTTTACGAAGAACATGGATGTTAGTGTTACCAGATAAGCCGTGTGATCAAACCAAGGATCCAAAGAGGAAGAAGACTGAAGAAAATCCAGCAGAAAAAGCCAAAGTTTCCTTGGAAAAGATACAAGCAGAGGGGAAAAAGGCTCCTTACTTGAGTAGAAAAAGATAGAATATCATCGTCAGCCACGATACTGTCCCCATAATCTGCCATTTGATCCCAATTTCAAATAGCTAGAGCTATGGATTCATCTGATACGACATCAGTCCTGAAAGTTGCTTTGTCCTCGGGAAGATTTACTGCTAAAGTCCCCATCTGGGCTATTGATGTGGACTGGTTTTACTATTATATTATCATTTGTTAGACAGCTTCTGGCCGATATTTCAGCCAATAACAAGGGCAGAACGTGTGGGACTGAAGCATGAACATGGTTGTCCTGAACGAAAGATTTGCAAGGTTGGCCGAAAGTTAGCCTGTAAAATCTGTTCTAACATTTAGTGCACGGTTCTGAGCATTACCCAGCAACATTATTGGACTAAATATCAGAGCTGGTGAACCCCATTGGCCACAGCAGAAGATGCGAGCATTATTTTGGATCTGGACATTACCATGAAACTGTTGTGTACATATTTCGAAATTTACTGATTTTTTTTATGCTTGAAGATTGGCATTTTCTTTTGCCATTGTCGGTCTGAGTTCAATCAAGAATGACGACCGATCCTGATGGTCATACGCCGTGATGGTCTGCAATGGTCTCCTGGCCCTGGCAATATCTTTCATCAAACCCTCATATAGCACCAAGAAATAGGAGAGGAATTGTCACTTGTTAGCAAGGAAAAGTAGCTACTCTGGCCTCTGAGGTGCTTCTAGGGTTTCGCGGAAAAGAAAAAACAGGATCGGCCGTAACTTTTCTCAAATTTATCATATTTTATCTAATGCAATCATCGTAAGGTCAGTCACACTAATGTTCAATAATTCAAGTTTACAGGTCATAATTTGTCGGGAAATTTTTAAAGAAGAACCTGAAGTTCCCTCAATTTTACAAAGAATGGCCTAACTGAAGGGTATTTTTGCCCTTTACTTTTTTTTCCCCTTTTTTTCCTTTCAATCATCACAACATAGGTCGAGCTCCCTCACGGGCACGGCTGCATTTTTTGGTGAGGTCACATCAGCGATATGGAATGGCGGGACTGACGATCGGAGAGCTAGAACCACCACATTCCGAGAGACGACATGCATAGATCCCGAGGCAAATTGCAATTTGGTGTAGGAAATTGGGGCTGAGCAGTGACAAGGAGGTCGCCGCCACTTCTTGGGCCCTATGCATGAGCAGGCCGAGGTCGACAGCTTTGCCCCCAAGAGTCACCAAGGCGGCATCATTCTAGGTGGCAATGAGTTTGTGCAAGGGCAGGGGGATCCCTCGCCAGCCTCGCCTCTCCCATCCTTCGCTGGTGGCTAGCCAATGCCTTAGATCGATCACCAACAAGAAGAAAGGGGAAAAAAAAAGAAGGAAAAAATGATTTAAAAAAAAAACGGTTCTTGGTCAGGCCCCTTTTTTGAAACAATTAAAACATTTCAAACCCTTATTTAAAATAAGTTCCATTTCAGGCTTTTATTTAAGAAAATGAAGGCATTTTAAGCCCTTATTTAGAAATTTCCCTAATTTACCAATAGTCGAAGTAATTTTATTTATAGAGTTTGTAATCTTATGTACAAATTTTGTACTAAGTCGAATTACATAGTAAAGTACCACATGTTATTGAAAATGATGGCACCAATACTTAGTAACTTTCTTCAACAATTGTAATTTTCAGGGAAAATTTCAAACAAGGATCGAAGTGTCCTTATTTTCTCAAATAAGGGCATGAAGTGGTCATTACTTCAAAAGTACCCTCATTGTCTCAAATAAGAGCCCGAAGTGGCCATAACTATTTCAAATAAGGGTCCGACCTAGTCGATTCCGACCGGTCAAGGGCATTTTCGTCAAAATACAATTTCGTTATAATTTTTAGCTAAATTAAATTACAAATTCAAGAACTAAAAATTAAAAAAAAAAATAAGGAAATACACCCGCCTGTGTTTCTTTTTTATCTTCTAGTTTTTTCTTTAATTTTTGAAAAATAGAAAAATGAAAAAATAAAGAAAAAAAATTAAAAAAATTAAAAAAGTAAACGTAAAAAATTTCCCTAACCAACCTGTGAGTTAGACTCTTTTTTGACACTGATATGGCTACTTCAACCCGTTATTTGAAACAATATTCACTTCGGTCTTTATTTGAAATAAGATCAACTTTATGCCCTTATTTGAGAAAATTAGGGCATTTCGGCCCCTTATTTGAAATTTTCCACAATTTTCTTTAGTGTTCGTAACTTTCATAAGATATCCTCCACAACCTGATTATGTTGTAATTTTTTTATACTTTTAGTAACTTACCCTCCACAAATGTAGCATTCTTGTACATGTTCATAAAATTTGGGCCCTATCCGTTATTCTCATTTGTCGCAACTCTCCTCAATCAATACTAAGATTGAAAATCTTATCACCAATAATTTTCCCAAGACATTCCTAGTTACTATCTTTCTGAAATTATTCGACGGTTGAAATTTATTCTCTCTTTATCTAACAACTCATATTTTAACCGGACCGATCTTGTATTTTTCAATACTTGACCATAGAATTTCCCCAAGCCTCTGTTAAATTGTTGGTGCCATCAAAATCCGGGGGTCTTTCTACAGTCCCATAAGAGAAAAAGGGGACTGGATCTCGCCTAATTGATCGTCGCTTTCATCGCATTCATAATTTCCCTCATTAATAGGAATTTACTCCGTTACATATCCTTTCATAACTTTCTTTATATGACATTTTGTTATGGTACGTTCCCTGAGTCCTATGGTCCGTAATAATCCATAAAAAAAAAAAATAACCGGTCTCTGTTAATAATAAATTTCTTTTCCTAGTATTAACGGATTACCAATAGACCGTAACTTCCCTTTCGCGTACGTAATTATCCTCATTAATATTATTTTTTCTATAGAATATCCTTTCGTAATTTTTATTCTAGGGGACGCAATTCCCCTTTGAATTGATGGTCATAAGTAGGGATAAGCAAATCGGACCACCCAAATCGGGACCGTCGGGATCGCCCGAACTAGTGGTCCGGTTCCCGGTTCTAGGGTCTACTAGGACCAGACCGCCAGGACCGAACTAATTTTTTTTTTTTTTTTATCAAGAAAACTCTATGCGCATGGAATTTTCTCGATATTGCCTTTTTAGTCCCCAAACGAAATCTTCATCCCCGATCTTGCCTCAGTTGGTTCCCGGGCCGTTTTTGACCCAAAGGGAGATCGTTTACGCTTGAATCCCATGTGCATTTTGAAAACAATCATGCAAAAAATTCTCAGCTTTGCCTTGAAAGACCCGTTTTAGGAAATGAACTCGAAATTTTTTTATGTCTGGCCTCTATATTTACTGGATCGGGACCATCCAGGAATAGTGTATTTTTTTTTTCTTTGCATGTGTCCAATCCAATGGAACCGCTTGGGAACCGGACCGGACCGGTGGTCCGGTTCTCGGTTCAGGAAAATTGAGAATCGGGACCACCGGTCCGGTTCTCGCTTCTTGAGGGGAATCGGACTCGACCGGATCGGGAACCGATCACCCCTAGTCATAAGTTCTCTAAGTCCTATGATTCAGTAATATTCCACATTAACAGTAATCTATCAAAGTTAATAGTGAAACCCTTGTGTCGTTGTTTGTATAACCTTCGATCCATCGTAATTTTCCTTTACACTGCATGCCGTTTTGCAAACCGTATGTTAGTGTTTTTCCGTACTCATCATTACCTTTCTTAATCAAACGTAAGTTCGATTCCCTATGCGTCCGCAGCTTTCATTTAACGTCAATAAGTAACACCATAGAATCGATTTTGCAAAGCAGATCTCATCGACCACATTTTCCCCTCCTTTTAATGCGACAAAACACATTGAAGCTATAGGGGACATACCAACAAAATTCTCCTCAAGCAATACTAAGATCCCGTGAAAGCACACGCGGGGTAACAGAAATTCTTCAAAAATTTAGGCGTCGACGATGGACGGGAATCGCGAGGGTAAAAAGGTCGAGCTGGTCCTTCTCAAGAGCCTTGAACAGTACTGCACTTGGAAAAGCACTTGGGAATGATGAAAGGGGGGGAAGCAACATCATATGAAGCCTCATCATGGCAAACCTTTGGATGCCCAACAGTGTCCATGTCCATTTCTCTCTTCCCCCAGCAAACAAAAGGTCAAAAAAGCTACTTTGCTACCTAATTATTCTATTCTCCCACCCCCTCTAAGGTTTTATCTTTTTCCACTGTCGTGTTGAAATTTGAAGCTTTTGGGTCCCCACCGCTTCCTTGATGGATGGAAAGGTTTGATTCAGCCCCACAGGCAAATGGCAAGAAATTCACAGACTAGTGCATCCCCATGTACCCCTTCCACTTTCATGTCATATCATCTTGAAAGACCGGAGAAGACATTGACCCTTTCCATTAAAGGCCACAAAATCTAAGGGTCTATTTGTTTGAGTCAAGAGCAAAGAGCAAAAAGCAAAAAGTATAGTTTTTTTTATTTCATACATTTTCATCGTAATGAGACATATTATTGGAATTTTCAGAAATTAATGAAATATAATTACGTGTGAATCTACGCACGATTGTTCGCATTTTAATGAAAATTTCTCGCGTTTCGCGGAAGAAGAACAAACTAAAGTGATTGCGTGTTGCAAATTTTAAAGCTGAGGGAAAGTTGAAATAATATTAAGTCCTGATGGGCCATAATTGAAGACATCCATGGAATAGCAAGATAGCAACCACATCAACCAATAGAGGGTACATATATAATGATACATTGTAAATGGGATAGGCATGCATGAGAATAAATTACACAACCACACTATATTTTGGTTAATTTGCTGATAGACCACTGAAGATATTGAATTTTGTGCAATTTCAGGAAATTGCAGCTCTTATTGTCGTTCTTGTTGGCCAACACATTTTTTTCCCCTTTTTCTTTCGTATTGCATGTCCCAATTAATCACTTGGAACATATGATATCAATATGAAATAAGTCAGCTGTGACAGAGCACCCCGATTTGTTACTTACTCACAAACTAAGAGCAATTTTCGAAATACTTCGCCTTCGGTTTGTTTTTTCCATCTTTCATTCAGCCACAACGATTCTTTTGAGATAGACGCCATACTCTCGCGATTTAACACCAGCATACTATCAAGAAAGTGTAAATCAAACACATCATAACTTAATCCAATGTCATAATCGAGAGTCCGAGACAACTGAAGGAGTCAACACTCCGCTACCAACTCAATGGGCCTCATCAACTTAATGAGTTTATATCAAACACTCAATTATGTCACCCCTTTCAAGAAAAGGGTTAAAGTACGCGTTACGGAATTTTCAGGGGCAATTATAATATAACATGAAGCTATAGGGGACATACCAACAAAATTTGATAAATGGAGGGTGGTCAATTGCAATATACACCAGTATATTCCACAAGGTCATGCCATTCCAAAATTTGAGGCCATCAAAGATCCACTGCCTTTCGCACGCACTTTTGGTTCCCACTTTCATCACCCCTCGCAAAAAGAGAGAGAGAAGACCGAGCCATGCGTGGACTCAATAAGCTCAAACTCAACATCTTCTCTCTAGGAGGCTGCTTTGATGGGTGCAGAGACCACACCCAGTCCTCCGGACTCGGGACTCGAGTATGGAACCTCAGCGACCGGCCCGTCGAGCTCCAGGTCCGGGTCGGCTCGATCCTCAAGAAGGTCCACACCCTCAAGCCCGGGTCGTCGAAGCGGCTCAAGTGCAAGAGCATCTACAAGGCCTACATGCCCGGGCGCCCCTGCGGGACGCCGGCGAGCGGCGGGGGAGGCATGAGGAGCCTGCTCTACTACTATGACGAGGCCTGCCACCCGTACATCTGGATCAACGACACGTGCGGCGACTTCACGCGGGTGGTGAAGCAGCAGTACCTGAGCCTGGAGGACCTGAGGGACTGCTCCGAGGTCAGGATCTACAGGGATCCCATCAGGGGTTGCATCTGTGTTAGGAAGAAGGCAAGGCCAGATTTTTGCTGAGGTGGTGTGATCGAGTCTGCTAGAAATTGACATAAGTCGTGCATTAAACTTACCCTAAACTTTGTTCTGCAAGCTTGTGCTCTTCTTCTCTTTTGGGTTTGACTGCAGATTCACTGCTGCTTTTAGTGGTGTGATTTGGAGATTGCAGCTAGACATTGGAATTCCTAGATGAAGCTTTTATGTTTCTTTAGCTTGTTGTTTTGGAATGCATAAGTGAAGCTCTATTTCCCTTGAACCTGTACCCACTTTCCTATATCAAGTTTCCAATATATACTGAATTCATCGTACCGATTTAGTCTCGTCGGCCGTGTAAATCTGTCGTAATCTTAAGGCTCCGCTCGCTTAATCTTTAAGCACCCGAAATGCGAAGGGAAAAATGTACGGAAAGCATGATGGTGTTAAAGTCAATTACAAGCAACAATCTTTTGACTAAGATTGTGATTAGAGATGTTAATTAATTCCTAAAGTCCCACTGAATGTCTGATGGAAGAGGAAAATAAAGGAAGTTGACCAACTGCTTCCCCTGGCAGTTGATGATTTCCGAGGAAATGTTGGGTGCACCTTACGTTAGGAATAATAAATCACTCCATTCAGTGATCAACACGTGTCCAACAAGCCAATTTTTAAGTTTTTTCAAAAGACAGTTTGATGCTAGTGGGAGTTTCGTCATTGCGTTCTGAAAGAGCCACTTAGAACAAAGAGACGAAAATAAAAAAAAGTGTCCAAAAATCATAAACCTTTTGCATTAGTGTCAATTCAATTCTAAATCTTTCAATTGTACCAATTTAATCCTAAAATTTTTACATTTGTATCAATTAGTTCTATCCGGCTAATTTTAGTTGAAAATCGCCGACATAGACGCCGATCGTGTTATGTGGTATGGTTGATACTTACGTGGATATTTTTTTTTTATATTTATTTTTTTTTTTATTCTTCTTTTTTATACTTTGTTACGTTGTTTTGGACAGAGGGCCCGCGACCCTCGCCAACATTGGGCAAGGGCGAGGGTCGCGACACCCTCACCGGCTAACACGAAGGCCGAGAGCCCTCGCCCTGATCTGAGCCCTTGCCTCGGCTGGCTTTGGGCGAGGGCTCGCATCCCTCAAGTTGGCCGGCAAGGGCCTTAACACCCTCACCCAGTGCTGGCGAGTGTCACCAGCCCTTTGTCTTAAAAAAAAAAAAAAGGAAAGAAAAAATTAATTTAAAAATGTCCACATCCACATTGGCGGTGTTACATTAGTAGTTTTCGATTAAAACTGGGCGGATGGACTCAATTGGCACAAATACAAAAAATTTAGAACCGAATTGATATAAATACAAAAGATTTAAGACTTTTCGGACACTCACGATTAGAGGTGGCCAAATGGACCCGTGGGCCCGGAACCGGCCCGTTGACCGGGCCCACGGTTCCAACCCGGAACCGGAACCGGCCCTCAAGAGCCGGTTCCGGTTTGTAAATTGTTGGAACCGGCTCGGAACCGCCGATTTCGGGCCGGTTTTATAAAAAAAAAAAAAAGGAAGTAGGTTGGGTGAAAAGAGCAATTGGGCTTTGGAACCGGCGGTTCCGAACCGGAACCGGAACCGGCCCGGAACCGGAACCGGCCCGGAACCGGCTCTTCAAGGGCCGGTTCCGATTCCACCTTTTTTTGAAACCGGAACCGGTCACCCCTACTCACGATTATCACTGTTTTTGTTGATGGCGGTAACGTGTCCATCTAGTGCTGTATTAATTGCCATTTAAGATCTTTGGCAAGAATCTTCCAAGTATCATGGCTTGGTCGGAATAAGTCTAAAGTCTCTTTCATTAGAACCCTAGCTAGTTTTGAAGATATCCCTAGGAATGGATCGGAGTAGGAGTGAGCAAACTAGACTAGACCAGCCTAGACCGGACCGGACTGCCTAGAATATATACACACACAATTAGAAAAAAAAATTAGCAATTTTTGAAGAACTAGTTAACGTAATTTCCTCATCTTCCGCTTGATACTCACTCCTCTCCTCTCACTCGATGCTCACATCTTGCCTTCACATCGTAGCTCTGCTCGGTGGTCGTTTCTCTCGCTTTCGCCTCTCCGCTCGCTCCTCTTGCTTTTCCCATCTTTGTTGATATGTAGTCTCCGATCATGTTTTGTCTTGATTCAATCTGTGTTTTGTCGTGACTATATTATGTAGATCCATTATTTTGTCGGCATTTGGATTCAGTGAAGTGCAAGTGTAATCCCACTTTGAGCTTGATTCTTTCCAACTATAAGAGAATGATGTAGTAACATAATATTGTTTAAGTTGTTTTAAGTGTTTTTCTTCCTAATTTAGTCTTTTCTCATTATTTTAGGATTATAACTACTTATGTGATGGTTGTACGATGGTCATGTGTATGTTTTATTATGTTGGATGGTTGAGACTGGAAGTTGTTAGTTTAGATCCAAATGTTAGATTTTTATAAGTAGCTGGTGTTTTCCCACTGGGATCGGACAAGGAAGGGACCGGACCGGACCGCCGGTCCTCGATCCCGAAAATATGAGGACCGGCCCGGACCATGCACACACCTAAATTGGAGTTGTTCAAATACTTTCTAAGAATGATCCTCCATTTTTTTTTTTTTTTGCCACTGCCTTGTGAAAACTTTAGGATAGAAATTTCTCGATCCGGTTTGTTCTGCGAAATATGAATGATTTAAAATATATTTGCTAAGGAAAACTTGTATTGCTTAAAATAGTTAATCAGTGAGAAATATTTTCATACATTTTCGTGGACAATAAACATACTTTGCGCGTATTCGTTTTGCAATGCAAACAAATCGTTTTTAAGGAAAACGAATCATTCATCTTTTTGCAAAATAAATGGATCCTTCGGTCCTAGTTTTCATTCTACTACCATAATTTTTGTTTTATCGTCTCTATGCAAATCCTACGTTGGACCCTAAGTACGTGGTGTGAGAATTTTGAGCATAAACTTCTAAACCCAGCATGTTCTTAGCAATGTCGGACTCTCATGAGTCATCAGCGAAGCCCATTAGCCATGTCTACAATTCATAACAAACAAAATCAAGTTGGTGTCCAATGTCCATTTGCCAACCCAAAGTTTGAGCAATGTCGGAACAGTGGTCGCCAACCAACCTCGACCTGGATTCGATTCGAGGTGGTGGCCGTCCCTAAACTTTCGATCTGGGGTGAGCAACCGTGGCGGCAGACACAGAGGGAACGCGATCAGAGAAGGGAAACATCAGCTGGAGAACGCAAACATGTATAAGTATGTGGGTCATTAATCCAGTATACGCGTAGTAGGCCTCCTTCACCACCACTAATGAAGGATTCCTCGAAAGATTAAGGATTAATAATCCTTTTTAGAAATCGAATGGGTCGGGACTTATACATACGCAAGGAAGGTAATCAAAAAAGAAAGAAGATAGTATAGGTTACTTACTCAATTTTTTTTGTAATTTGTCAACTTTTATGTTTTTATATTTTATTTTTGATTTCTTAGTAGCACCTTAAACTTACTATCTCTTGATAAAGATTACAAATCTTAACTAGAGTGACTTTAAATAATTTCTCCGATTAAGTTACTAACTAATTTTGGGTCACTCCCAGTTGGGTTACTTACCAAGTTTATTTTTCGATTAATCACAAAATTTTTCTTATCTTTGCCACCTTTTATTAATATTTATTAACTTCGAAATGAAATTTAATATCTCTTATATGAAAGTACTAACTTTAAGTGAAATGCTTAATTGACTTTTCTTTTATTAAGTTATCAAGTAATTTCGGATTATCCACTCCCATTTGAGTTAGTTGCCAACATTTATTTGATTCTTTTTCAATTTAACAATTTTTCTATTGGGTTACTCAATCGAGAAACAATTTGATAAGTTACTCAAACAAAACGTTTATAATGTAATGGTAAACAAGACACAGAATGGTGGAAGCTTAATAGAAAAGTCAGTAACTTCTAGAAAAACCACATAAATGTGGTAAGCAACAAAAAAACTAAAATGAAAGTTCTTAAACAAAGCTAGTTGATTTGTTAATCAAAGGGTAAGTCACACAAAAAGGCTGGTGATTTCAAATAATAGTTAGTAAATTTAAGCTGGTAGTAAGAAAGTTAAATTGAAGTCAGTAAAAGATAATAATAAGTTTTTTTTGTCAGAAATAAGAGAAGTTTTCAAATTACAAGATAAAAAAACAAAGGAACATTGGTAACTAACACTAATAAAATTTGGTGATCATTCCAGCTAATTGAGGTTAGTATTTTCTAAAACGAATTGATAAATTTGAAAATTAGTGAGCAAGGTAATTAAAAATGATAACTTAGTAGAAAAAATTGGTTAATTTAACAAAAAAACATATAAATGTTTGTTAATCACCACGGATGATAGTGAATAATAAAAAAAATCAGTCGCCAACACAAACGAATTGGTAAATTTGAACGTTGATTAAAATTTTCACTCAAAAATTTAGGACTACGTTGACTAAATTGAAAGGTTTTGAGCTGAACTCGAACCCATAAGGTAATTTTTTGATTAATTTTGCAATTCTGAATGCATAAATCAATCTCTAGTACATATAGTCTTATGTGTAATTGAGTCGAGTTAAGTCGACCTATCAAGCTCGAGCTTAACCGACTCATTTACTCGAAACCGGACTCGAGCTCAATGGCACGTCAGATTTCTACTCGAGTTCAACTCGACTTAGTTCCATTACAATCATACTATGCAGCTTAAAGTTTCTACTTCGTTTATGCCATGTCGAGCTAAGTGTTCACGAGTTCGACCTCGGTTCGATAAGACACTCGAATAATTTGAGTTCGAGTCTAGGCTAAACTAGAAATAAGGCTAAGTCAATGTTGAATATTCATCAAATTAAGCGCAAATTAGTTGCAAGTGGCATGATTCGGTTTCCCGTAGTTGCTTTTCTCCTTAAATCTATCAAATAAAGAAATCCGAATTCTTTCGCCACGCTACCTGCTCGATCCTGCCTCTTCCGTCTTCTTCTTCTCCGTGTTTTCTTCAACCTCGTAATTTCGCCATCTCTCTCTCTCTCTTCCCCAGCAAGATGGGCCTTTCATGGAGCAACCCCAGAAGAAGAAGCTACCCATACCCATACCCGCCGCCGCCACCGCCTCCTCACCACTCGTACTACTACTCCGCGGACCACCCCCACCACCCTCCTCCGGCGCCGCCGAATGGCTACTTCTCCGCCCCTCCTTACCCTCCGCCCCACCATCACCCACCTTATCCTGCGTACCCTCCTCCGGTGCCCTCCTACGGCGGTCCAGTCTCCTACAGCTCGTACAGCTACTCGGGTCCCGTGGCGGGTCGGGTCGGTCCGCACCCGTACTACGCGAACCAGGCGAGTGGGTGGCCCCCGGCTCGGCCTGCGATGGCGGCGGCGGCGGCGGCACCTCCGACGGCCTACGTGGAACAGCATCAGAACGCCAAGAAAGTGAGGAACGTGGTGAATGTGCACAAGGACACAATCAGGGTCGAGATCGATGAGCACGACCCGGATTGCCACTTGGTGTCTTTCCTGTTCGACGCGTTACATGACGGAAGGTGCTGGATCTTTATCTTCTTTATATTGGCCGTTCGTTAGATTAGTGGAAATTGGTAGTTACGGCCGTTTTGGGCGATTGCCGAGTTACATTTGGTCGTGATGTTTGTGGAATCACTTGGTTTTGTGTGTGATAACTTAGAAAGCGTGAAGCAAACTTGTTTGGACTTTTGATTAGCTCGCTATATGATGACAAAGCGATTTAATTAGCTAGAATGTTGAGCGAATGTAATGAATCGAGTGGGCAAGAGGATAGGAGACAGCCAATACTTGGTAATGAGAGTAACCGGAATTCAACAAAATCTGGAATGTGTTTGGTTTAAGTATTTAGAGACTCCAATGAAAAGAATGTGCTTGATATTTTGATCTTATGTATATGTGGAATGAGTTGTGAGAAAGCATCTCTGTGTCGGACGTTGTTTTCTCTTTCCACAGACAAGACTAGGAGAGGTTTGCTCCAGTGTGCACATCATGCGGCTCTAAATTCTAGAGGTTCTTATGAAGCTCTGGATCAAAAACCTGTTTAGTCTTGGAGAGATTAAGAAACATGGCATATTGGGAGACAAATGAGACGAGTCGCTCATTATTAGTGTGTCCTTGTTTTGTTCTTGGCGGATGTAGAAGCTGCGTAAGATGACCAAATGAAGAATAGCGAAAGGAAGATAATCTCCCTTTTGTTTTGCAGCCTTGAATCTAATCATCCTTGAAACTAGAATAACACTGTTGCAGACACGGGCATAAAAAAATTTGAAAAATACAGTTCTTAGTAAAATTCTGACTTCAAATTAAATTGAGGTGCATTTTTGGATGATTTTATATGTAAAATTGTCTACATTTTCCCATTTCTTCTATTTGTTTTGAAGGGTCTATTAATGTTGCATTCAAAGTGTTTTCTCCTTGATTTGAGAGATCTTAAGTCATCTCATTGTGAAAGTATGATTGTTTCTGTTGATCTTCATGTATATTTGTTAGTTTTTACTTTTCCTTGGTAAACAATGACTCAAGCAGCTGTTGTAGCTGCTAGTTGGCTTGATAGGGTGAAATGCATTGATGATGTGCATGGTTTAGCAGTTCATGCAGCTGTTAGGTGGCTAATTATGGAGAGCTACATGAAAGATGTGGCAAAAAATTATGCATCAAATGGCTATTAACAAATCCATTGAGACAAACCTTCACTTTACTATTTTTTGTGGATAGATTTGGTTCTAAAGTAGTGCTCTGATGTTTAGTGAGTTACCTCTGTCATGGTACAAACAAAGGTAATATCTTGTTGGACCAACTGTTTGAATGAGGCAGGAAATTGTATGTATCTTTGTTAACTATAGTGTGGTCAGCTGATATTTTGTTCTTGGTGATTAGTAGTTGCATGCATTATTGGGTATGAATTGATAATAGACTTTGGTGATTAAGTATTCTTACATCCGTCACAGTCTTTTTTATTCTGTTTTTCCAAAAAAGTCTTTGCAATTGGGGCGTCTTGAGAAAAAAATGAAAAGAGATCCTATTCATGAAACTGAAGGTCCTGAAAAAACTTGTGGTTCAAAGAAAGTTGCTGGACGTATCACCTTTCTCCATTTCATGGAAGTCTTCATGATTATGATATGCCTTTTCTATCTTTAAAGGTGCTGTTGTTTTGATTTCTGCTGCGTATCTATAAAGATGGAAGGGAAATTCGTTATGTACTTTTTACCAACTAGTTGTAAAAATCAGCAAAGGTATCAACACAGTACCTAACTCTATGGAGCCCACAGTCCACATGATGAAGTTGAATGTTAATTTCCCCTCCACCCAAGATTTAGGTGGCTAGCAATCAAATTCCAAGATAGTAGGGGAAATTTTCACAAAGTTACATTCTTTCTTGGAATTCTTTGTCACTGCATAAGAAGTTAGGTGCCTGTAATGAATTAACCAGTCAACAATTAATTCTTCTGCATGCGTATCTGGAACATCTAATTGCTTATTAGCGCTTCGTCCAGCGAGTCTAACAAGTCCAACGGTCATATAGAAAGTTCATTTTAACATTTGATTATTCAAAAGTTTATAGTGTATGGACACATTCTTAGACATAAATGCATTGATAGATATCCTAGACATGTGGTCATATGTGTGAGCTCTTCATGCTTCAGCTTCACTTTCTTTTATGACATTTTTACCTTCTTCATTCTGCATTCTCAAGGCCATATGAAGGTTTTGCTAGCCAATGACATGTAATGTGTCATATTTTCAAATCTTTCAAAGGTGAAATACTTCATTCTTGTGTTTGCATTGGCATAAAATCTCAGTTATATAAGCTAATGAGAATTGAGTCTGACCTCCATAATTATCATCTGATTTTGAGAAACTTTTAGACCTACACACATGCTTCTAGTGGATCAAAAAATGCTGCTTGAACATTTCCATAAGAGCATTTGAAAGAATAGTAAGCTTAAACATTGCTTCATCGATGAGAGAAGAACGCTCACTTATCAAATGTCACTTTTCAGTTTATGCCTATCTGAGAAAAATTTAGATTGTGTGCATCCATGTTGTCAATGCTGTTGTTTTTAATTGGGTGTTCCTGTTTTGCAGTATTACTATCTTGTATTTTGGCAAGGAAGAGTCCAATTGCCGATTGGTTCCCCTGTTTCCTGAAGCATTCGGGCCTGCCAAATTCCAATTTCAAAAAGGACTAGGTCAAAAATTTTGTCAGCCTTCAGGGACTGGCATTGACTTAGGCTTCTTTGAATTGGATGATCTCTCAAAACCATCTCCTGGAGAGGATGTGTTTCCTCTTGTCATATCTGCTGAAACATGCGTACTGCCTCATTCAGTAGATGACCATTTAGTTAATCCAGTGCCATGCGCCTCCTCTCACACGCAAATAACTCAGGCTGTTCTGGAGAAAAATAATGGTGGTCCTTTTCATGTAAAAGTTGTGAAGCAAATTCTCTGGGTGGATGGAGTTCGTTATGAGCTACGTGAGTTATATGGGTTAGGGAGCTCTTCAGCAGAGAGTTATAATGACAATGATCCAGGGAAGGAATGTGTAATTTGCATGACTGAGCCAAAGGATACTGCCATTTTACCCTGCCGACATTTGGTGAGTCTACATAGGAACTCTTTACTGTTGACTTTACCAAGAGATCTGCCTATATTAATGCTTCTGATCTGCTTCAAATGCACATCTAATATGTTCTTTGCTAGATAATTATTAAGATGCTTACACTTCCACTTAATACATTTTTTCTGGTAAAAATTGTCGGCTCTGCCTACTTTCACCTGTCTGTTGTCAACTACAGTCATATTATGTTTTTGTTACAATACTGTGCTCCTTTTCCTAGTTGGAAAAGACTAGCTCATATAATATGATCAGAGGGTTGAATTTATGCTTATGTACACTGTCTTTGGTTTACTTCAATTTTGAGGGTACGTAGCTTCTTATGTGCAATGTGTACATCTGCGAGTAACAGCTCATTAGAGATTACGAAATATGAAAATTTCACTTTGCTTTTATTTTGTTGTTCTAGATGTTACTTATACATTATCATTTGTTAATTTTTTTTCCCAGTGTATGTGCAATGAGTGTGCCAGAGCATTGACGCATCAGTCAAATAAGTGCCCCATATGCCGTCAACCCATCGAGGAACTAATAGAGATCAAGATAAGTAACTGAATTCTGAGAGGCCCCATTCTTACTAAATGGGATTGCATGGTTCAAATCCTATTTTTTGACTCCTCTTCAGCTCTTCCCATGAGTCTTATTTTCAGATGCATGGGTTCTTAATGTAATTGTCATTTGTTCTCAACCTAATGCCAGCTGGCAGTAACTAAAATGTAAATGTTCTACATGAATTTTTCACTTTGCTGGTGTTGAGAGGTCGTCTTAGTCCAAGAATGCTCGAGCTCGGAAAGAAGACCTGCACATATATGTACAGATGCATCAGCAAAGAGTGGGCGTTAGCTTATTTATGACAACTCCTTTGTGTAGTTTTATATTGAACTGAGCTTTCTTGACAATGTTGTTGAGAGCAGTCCTTGTACAAATGACACTGCCTTCTCCACTCACCCAGTGTATTGTGTATGGTGTGAAAAGAATTGTAATTTGTAAGCACTAGATGTGTGTGTCCTGATAGTTATCAGTGATTTTTGTGATTTATTCTAAATTTTTTTTATCTATTTGATTGATGATTCATAGGGTAATTCAAGGTTCGGGTGCTTATTGGTATTTGCTTGAAAGGGCTTAAGCGACACATTTTCCGTTATTTCTTTAGCTTCTTTATGACTTGGGTGGTGAGTTGGACTGCAGAAAAATGTTTGAGCAAATTTTTTGCCGATGATGTTCTGTCTTGGACTTGTTAAAGTCTCAATAAAGCCAAAACAAAATATTGGCGGCGCAGAAGTTTGCTGTTGATATGACCTCTGAAGAATCAAGTTTCTGGATGGCCTCGGGAGTAAATTGCTTTCGAACATCCTACGATGATGCTTTTTTTGTCTTTCAATACGTATTAGCTTTGTATTTGAAGATGGGCACTGAGATTGTGGTCCTGCAGCAAAGGAAATTGATCTGTAGCTGTGATAGTTATATTCTCACAAGCCTTTATTTCGATGTTTAAGAAATTTCCTCCTCGTAGTGTTGATGAAGGTAAATTTACCGGTATATAGGGTTACCGGTCACTGCTCTCTCTCTCCCCTTTTAATCTGATCGCAGTTTGTATGAAATGGGTACCACATGAGAAATTGCAGAAGGTTGGTAAAAAAAGCTTTCGTGGTCCTTGTCAAATGCCATTTTGCTGAGACATTGTACGGGGTGTTCCAATGCTATTTTGCTTGTATGATCTGATATTCTTTGCCGCCTGTGCAAGTCACTCTTTTGAAGCTGCATGACTTGACCTCCCGACTTGAAAAGATGGCGTCTCTCGCAGCTCTTTATTCCCAGAGAAGCAAGTGTGATGTGCTAAGCAGAAAGATCCCTGCCAATGACTCGACTGAATGAAAATGCCTCGTCAAAAAATAAAAAAAAACACACACACACACACACACTAGACAGAGCAACAGAAAAATGTCAAAAGTTGCAGCTACCTCATGTTAAAGGAAGGTCAGGAAACGAAAGTTAATCTAGACAGACAAAGTTCTTAAGGTCACTGATTTGGTCTGTTTATTTGTTGTTTTCTCTCCTTAAATCTTCAAACAATGGTTAATAGGGAGGGGTGAGCAGATTCCGTCGGAACCGTTCTCCATTTTTTGGAACCCGAAACATACCTTGCATACCCCATCATAAGTTCCAGAGTCGGTTTCAAAGTTTACACAGATTTCATATGTATTCTTAATTGAACGATTGCATTGAACTATCACCTCTAAAGACTACCATTTGATGCTATAATCCATTGGCCATAATTCACATTTACCACGAAGAATTGAAACATTAACAAAGTAAAAGTCTCAGTCATAGACTAATTATTTCAAATTACACATTTATCATCGAAAGCAATGGAATAGTATAGGATCTTGCGAAGATACAGAACAAGAGAAATACAGAAATTTATTTCAGGTTCCACTTCCCGAAACTTGGAACATACTCATCGGATTCGGTTTCTCAATCTTTGGAACCTGGAACCTATCATACATATCTCGAAACTTTAGACCTATCTTGGTTTCACCTTGTTTCCGATTTTATCCTATAACCAAGCTCACTATGGTTAATTAGCAACATGAACCCCTAAAGTGGACCAGGTTACGAGATACTTCGAAGAGATTTTTTTTTCCCATCACAAGCAGTTTGCGTTGTGCAGACTCCAGTTTGTTTGAGCTTTGTGTATGTGCGCATGCCTGAGAATTTAATGCATCCAGGGGTTGGAAGAAAGTGATGGCAGGACCATGTGGGCATGTAAGTTCGGAGTCCCATCCACATTCATATTCTCTCTCTCTCTCTCTCTCTCTCTCTCTCTCTCTCTTCAATCGCTGTCTGAACTCCAAGTGGTGCTCATGTGAAAACCCTGAACCCCAACAAGGTGGTGGTGATAGCAAGTTCTTGGAGCCAACCCAGCAAAGGAAGGGGCTGTTCTGCGTTTCCTGTTAAGAACCGCGAGACAAAAGAGCGCATGTTCGACTCGATATCCCCAATTCGTGGCAAAACTCCTCCACCCCGAAGATGTTGTACTTGTTAGTTGTTGCCTAACAACAGCGTGAAAACCCGAAAAATGTGTGGGAGAAGTAGGAAAACCCGTTTCTTGTTGTTGGATGTGTAATAAGCTGCCAAGATCCAACCACAACTCCCATGCCGGTTCGATCCATCCTTTTGGCGTTTCGGGGGTCTTCGGTCACGTACTACTTGCCCCATGCCCTAAACATGGAAAGTTCCGCCCGCCCGCCCACCCGTTTATTAATCCCGGCCCCCTGTACGTTACGACATAATTTAGGGACTGGACAAGCGTACGCGATCTTTTAACTGACCGTTTTCTGCGATTTGGTGTCGAGATTTTCTCGAATTAAATGGATTCCAAACCGACTGTTTCCACAGTTTGGTATCAAGATCTTCTCGAATAATGGCTCCCTACATATGATAATGGTAGCGGCTACTCAATGTACCAAACCGAAAAATTCTCACGAAGACACGATCTTGCCCTAGTTCTATGCTCACCATCCACTTGTTCATCAAGGAGGGGTTTAGGCTTTTAAGGACAGCAATAATTTGCTCAAGCGAAAAGCGAAAGTGTGCGTACAAATAAACCAAGAGAAAAATTAGATAAGCCCATCTTGAAGCCCCTCTTTTGCCTTTGCCTAACCGTGGTTAAAGTGATGGGAGAAAAGAGCTCAGCTACAGGGCATTATTATAGCAAGTAGTTTGTCTTAATCAGTAGCTGCTTATCCTAAACATAACATAAACCTACGGCTACCCAGAATGCTTTTGAAACTCACCACAAGTTTAGCAACGGTCGTGGCACATGACCTTAGGTAGAAAAAAACAGTCCATAGCAAGACATTGAGGAAACTACCGGATGGTGCCACGTGGATCGGTTGAGCGTCCACGCCAACTGCTTCCGATCTACATTAGCCGGATGGACTAAATTGATATCAATGTTAAAAAGGTTTAAGACTAGATCGGACCAATTGAAAGATTGAGAATTAAATTGACACCGATGCAATATGTCTAGGACTTTTTTTTTAATACTTGTCCCCTTGTTTAATCATAGCCTCGAACCGGATTCGCTCGAAAAATTCCTATTGAGAGCGCCCGCCCACGCATGTCAACCGAAGTAACAACGTGAATCCATCTTTCTCCGGTTCGACAGATCGAAACCGCGACTTACCCAATCGGTCAAGAGACTTCCATGACCAATAAAACTTGTGTTTAAAGCACCGGGTTTCTCCATCTCTTGCGAGAATTCAGCTCCTCTCTCCTTTCTATTTTCGTGCAATCAATGTCAATGTGGCGTAGCTCATTAATGTTCTCGGCATGGGCCAACCCTCGGCGGGACAGCTGCTTCGAGGAAAGCAGTACACATCAAAAGAAATCGTAGCGTCGAGCCAAAATGCTTTATAGCCATAATTGCATGCCCAAAATACAATCCTCAACTTTGGATTTGAAGTTATCTGTTCATAATTGTTGTAAGGATGAGTATGAAACCAACCCTACTCAAATGCATTGACCGTGGCATCACAATTATCCATGACATTTCACAATTCAACATCAAACAGGACTTCAAAAAAAATATATTAATAACAAGGGACTTTTACAAAAGAAAAAGGAAAACCACTTCTACCTTGAACGTACATCAAATTTACAACATACCATTTCGATCTGTCACATCCAATGCATGAGTTCATGAGGAGGATTAGGTTCTTTTTAGGAGAATCATCAGGTTTGAGAGCTTTACTCCTCATCGTTTGGCATGGCTAGTTAGTGAAAATTTACTAGATTTCGAATATCGCTCGTGTTAATCCGTTGGTACAACGCATTTGATCTTTTCCTAAATGAATCATTTGCCCTAAGAGGGCTGGCGCTGTTTGTACCCCGTGCAAAAAGCAAAGACCAGTAAATCTGGAGCAATTATCAAGTGCAAAAAAAACAAAAAAAAATCGAATGTACTTTGTTTTCAAATTGAGATGATGCATTGATATTATTGATCCTATTGCAACTAGTGGGACAATAGTTCATTTCAATGTAGGACTGTAGGGCTACTATTTCCCCATAAAAATACTAATATTGAGGGAGTATATTCCTCTTCAAAAGCATACAAAAGGGCCAGAGAATTTGCTGTCCAAGACAGTCTAATTCATCTCTTTGCAATCAATGTAACCAGCAAAAATGCTCCAGCTTAGACCACATTCATTATATGCGAGAAGACTGTAGGAGAATAGCAGATCTGATGCGATTGCCAATTTGTTCAGTGCAGAGAGACAATTAAATCCTTTTTTTAATTCTTCAGTAGGAGGAAAAACTGCAATAAAAACAGCCATCAGCTCCAGCCTACTAGACACAAGAAACCTAGAGGTGAACAGAAATTCTGGTGCAATATTCTAGGAGACCTTACAATGCATCCATAATTTTGTTCCCTAATGTTCAGCAGCGATCATTTCTTTTTCTTTCTTTCTTTTTTTTTTTCTCTCATTGAGGTTAAGCGAGAAGTTTTCATTGTGAAAGAGCATACTGCAAGTTATAAAGATCTGCAGAGCACAAGTGAGAAGAACCCTTCCGCTTAACTAGTCACGATTAAGCGCGATTATAAGCTCGAACCCCGAGGTGTGAGGCGGGTTTACATGCATCTAAAAGACTACCAAGTTTATGAGATGTGGGTTAACAACTTTATTTATGTTGAGAGATGGACTGAAAATGCAGCATAGGCTTATGAAAAACTTCCTTAAACTTGGTCCCTGGTCTCTGTGCCCAAAGGAAGATTGGCCGAATGAGGAATGAGATATGGGATGAGATTCACTCTCCTCAGCTCAAATCCAGGATTCAGAACGCAAGTGGGGATAAGAGTTTTATTTAATAAGGGGGAGAAGAAACTGGTAATTCAGGGTGAAACAGCCCACTGTGAGAAGGGACAAGAAAGTGAATATTCAAATAATTATTCACTATGGTCCCCCGTCCCATTTTGAGGCCCATTATTTAGTGCTCACCCAATTTGGGGAGAAGAAATTCTGAAAGGTTTCTGACATGTATGCTGGTAATAATTACTAGCAAAGTTATTTTTTTTTTTCCTCTGTGGAGAAAGGAATAAGAAACAGAAATGAAAAAGAAAAAAAGGGGGAAACAGAGTAATAAAGGGGGTCTCTGAGTCTGAAACAAACTCTCCCCATGGCTTATTTATGAACCCCGCGCTCCATGGCGAAGCTAAGCCCAAGGCAAACACAGAGTCACTCACACTGACTTCCAAGCCAAGCTAATTAGCCACTTCCGCCATGGTAAAAGACTTGAAGAGGTTTTCAACACATGCCTACCTGTGGAAGGAGGCCATAAGGAAATCCCCCCATAAATAAAGAGGGGCTCAAAAGAAAAAGATAGTGTGTCGAGAGAAGCCTTGAACTTGAAGAGCAACTCTCTCTCTCTCTCTCTCTACTCTTTCTTTCTCTCTGTGTGCCAGTCTAGCAATCTTTTTAGCCCCCCCCTCTCTCTTGCCCCTGAAATAGAGGAATCAGAGAAACCAGAGGAGTTTAATGTGCACCCACATCTCCCGAGTCCTCTCTCTCTCTCTGTCTAGAAAAAACTGAAACTTTCTTGCTGCATTTCAATACTCTGCTCAGAGACAACCCCCTTTGGACCGTTTGGGTTTTCCTCTTCATTTCCTTCTGGGATTACTCTGGAACGAAGCCTATCTCAAAAGAAAGAACAGAGGAACGCCCTTTGTGGAGCTCTTCCAATTAAAACACCTACCCCTCTCTCTCTCTCTCTCTCTCTCGCGCGCGCGGCTGCTTCTGTTTGTCAGATCTGTGTTAGGACCCCCGCTCCTTTTCTTATCTTTTCAATAACTGTGTTTCTTGACCAAAAAAAAAAAAACAACTGTTTCGATTTGCTCCATTTAAGTGAAGCTCAAATGAGTAAAGAAGAGTTCTTGAAGATCCAGGTACGCATTTTTGTCCCTCCTAACTCAGCTCATTGGTAGTTTTCCCTCTGTATTTTGCCTTGTTTTAAGCTCGAGAATCATAGATGATAGCTGTTGGGACTTCAAGTGTTATAATTAGTACGTGTGCTCTGTTTTTCCCTGTGAACTAATATCTCTTTCTATGCATTTGTAATGACTTTTCGGAATGAAACTTCGCATAGGAAGCTTCGTTTCGTTCTCTCTTTTTTTCCTTCTGTTAGTTTTTTTTTTTCGGAGTGAGAGGAATTGTTCTTTACACCTGTTTTGTTCTCTGGGTTTGCTTGTGCATGCAGACTTGTGTTCTAAAAGTGAACATACATTGTGATGGCTGTAAGCAGAAAGTGAAGAAAATCTTGCAGAAAATTGATGGTATTACTCCTTTTTCAGTTCCAGTCCTCTTGATTTCATCTTATTTTATTCTTCAAGCCTCTCTCTCTCTCTCTCTCTCTCTGGATTTTAGTTAGATTTATCTCGAACTCCACTAAAAAAATTCTTCCCGTGACATTTTATTAAAAAAAATTAATGCTTAATTTTACCTTTTGCTTCTTTTCTTTTCGGTTGGTGTGTTCAGGGGTTTTCACTATCAAAATAGATGCAGAACAGGGTAAAGTGACCGTTTCAGGGAACTTAGACCCAGCTCTACTCATCAAGAAGCTCAATAAATCAGGCAAACATGCTGAGCTTTGGGGTGCTCAGAAGTCCAACAACAACAATCTCAACAACCAGTTCAAGAACATGCAAATTGACAGTGGCAAAGGTGGCAAAAAGGGCGGTGGAGGCGGTGGAAACAACCAGCCTAAGGGTGGTCAGAACATCCAGAGCCAGCAGCTTCCACAGCTTCAGCAGTTCCAGCAGCTCCAGCAGCAGATGAAAGATTTCCAAGATCTCAAGCTGCCCCAATTCAAGGACCTCAAGATACCCTTCAAGGACCCGGGTCCGAACCTGAACCAGAAAGGAGTGAAATTCGCCCTGCCTGACGATGACGAATTCAGTGACGGTGACTATGATGACTATGATGATGATGATGATTTTATGGATGATGAGGAGTTCGATGATGACTTGGATGATGCCCACCGCCAAGCAGTCAGCAAGATGAAGCCTATGATGGGCAATGGCCAGATGCCCAACATGATGCTGAATGGGATGATGAATGGGAATCATGCCCAGCAGCTCTTGAATGCTCAAAAGGGTGGGGGAAATGTTGGAGGTAGTGCTGGTAATAATGGCAAGAAAGGGGGCGGTGCTGGTGTGCCTATTCAAGTGGGTGGTGGGAACAATGATGGCAAAAATGGGAATGGTGGGAAAAAGGGAGGAGGAAATAACCAAAACCAAGGTGGTGGTGGTGGTAAAAATGGTGGCAAGAACGGGGGTGATGCCAAAAATGGTAACCATGGCGGTAATCCTAACAACAAGAATGGCGGCGGTGGCGGTCCCAGCGGCAACATCAATGGGAACGGCAGCCAAAAGGGTGGCGGAATGGAAAACGGGTTCCTCCACATGGGTGGTGGTGGTGCTAATGGCGGTGGGGGGCAGATGGGTGGTATGAAGATTCCAATGGGTCATATGGGCAGCATGCCAACAGGGCAAATGAGCAATTTCCCGGCTGTCCCAGGCCTCCCAGCCGGCTCCCTGCGCGGCGGCGGAGGAGTGGGCAGAGCAGATGGCTACTTCCACGGCGCCGGGCCGGAGGCCATGTCCGGAAATCCTTACCAGCAGCAGCAGCAGCAACAGCAACAGCAGCAGTACCTAGCCGAAGTGATGAATCAGCAGAGGGCTATGGGCAATGAGAGGTTCCAGCCCATGATGTACGCCCGGCCACCGCCAGCTGTCAATTACATGCCGCCATACCCAAACCCCTACCCAAACCCGTATGCCGGCTCCGGCTCCGGCTCATACCCATACCCATACCCATACCCGCCGCCCCCACACGGGGAGGGGTACAGCTACTTCAGCGATGAGAACACATCAAGTTGCAATGTGATGTGAGAAACTTATGCTCTGCTTATAGATAAGAGTTGGGTGCTGTTGAAGGAGGTTTTTGGTCTTTTCTGAAGAGAGTTTGTGGTGGGGTTGTGATGGCGGCGGCGGCAGGTCTCCGCCACAGTTTGAAGAACTGGAAATCTCGTGTTATATGATACTTGCCAATGGGGTTTTCTTCTTCTTCTTCTTCTTCTCCATCTTCTTTTCCCTTCTGAAATTTTAGTGCCCTCTTTTTTCCCTTCCCTCGTATCCCTAAGCAAAAGATGTAGGGTTCTTAAATTTCTGTAATAGGGGAAGTAACTATAGATGAGAAGGTAATGTCAAAGTTTCATTAGGAAGGTACTTTTGAGATATGTATGGTGGGGTGGGGTTAGTGGGGCCTCTTTCTTCCTCTTCTTTTGCTTTTAATCTATGAGATGTTTATATGGTGTTTATAATGCTGGAGACACAATAAAATATCAAACGCCTCGCCCCCTTATGAACAATCAACATCAATCTTTGCTCAAAATCATCTGTGAAGTCAAAAACTGAAGTTGCCCTTGCACTTCCCACTTCCACCACACTCCTCAAAAAATCCAAAAGACAGAACAAGGAGGAGGAGGAGGAGGAGGAGGAAGGAGGAGAGATTGCAGATGCAGATCAGGGATGTTGGCGGTGGTGGTGGTGGCGCTCCACACTCACCAGTCGCGGCGGCAAAAGAGGTGGGGGGGCCCAGCCAAAGGCCATTCTCAGTAGCTGTGAATATTATTAATGTGAGAGAGGAGGGGGAACTTAAGAGGTGTGGGGGGTGGGACCCGGTGCTCTGTGTTTTCTTTTTGCAAGATTAAAGAAACCAAAGACATTAGGCATTATTATTGGGGAAGCTGTTCACGTACACTTTAGTGAAAGGCGCTGTGGCAGCCATGGCGGTCAGAGCGAAGAGAGAGAGCGCTGTTCTCTCTCTCTCTCTCTCTCTCCCATCTAGCACAGAAGCCCACAAGCGGCCAAAAAGCCTTTATTGTGCCTGGAGCTCTGCATATGGAGAGAGAGAGAGAGAGAGGTGTTTGTGTATTTGACAAGGACAAGCTAACAACTTTATTTTCAAGATCTAACGGCGTTGACACTTGACACGAATTCCGGTAAGCGTCTGGTCTAATCAGCGGAAAGAGCATCAGAATGTGTGTAAAAAATGCATGAAAAAATGGCGTACACAGAGAGAGCGAGCGAGACAGAGAGAGAAACAGAGACAGATGTGGGAGCCAACCCAATTCCAGCGCTACAGCCGTGGACGCAACGATCGAAAAATTCAAAGTGGGGGGTGGTCGTGCGTTTGCTGTTCGGTTCTGGATTTGTCACATGACGATCATCATCAGCATCACAGAAAGGACGAGAAAAAAAAATTGTAAAAAAAAACAGAGGATGAATATACAAAAACAAAAACAAAAACAAAAACAAAAATTAGAGGGAAAATGAATGGGGAAAAAAATCAAAATAAAAATTAAAAAAATTGCTGCTCTGTTCCCCCACTCCCCTTCTTTAACTCTCTCAGCAGAAGGAGCCCGTGCAGGGTTCTTGAGCGAGAGCTTCCACTTGCTCCCATGGATGTCTTCCCCAAAAGTCAACATTTACTGAATCTAGAATGTCAAAGTTGGCCCCCTTTTTCTTTCTTTCTTTCTTTCTTTTAGTCTTTAATCTTTCTTTCTATTTTTCTCTACTTTCACAATCTTAGTGTGCGGAGCCGTATACGCCAATCGGCATGCGGGATAAAGAGATTGGAGGGTGGGGACGCTATTACGGTAGATGCGAGAGACATGGGTTCGAATTTCGCGCTCTATAAAGAGACAAAGTAAAAGTTAGAAAAAGAAGAGTTAGATATACGATAGATAAAAAAAATATTGAAGATAAATATATGTTTTTTAAAAGTAAATTGGGATCTAGGGATATCCGACTTTTTTTTAAAAAATAAAATAAATTGTTTTGGGACAGTACACGACATGCATGCAGCACTTTGGTTATCGTGATGTAAGAGAATATAATGCTCATTAAAAAAAAAATTGAATGCCTATCTTCATAGGTCAAGAATCCACTTGTGAGTTTGATTCTTGCTTTCCGACCTTTTCATCTGAAATGTAAAAAACTATATCGAGTTCGAAAGTTTTATTTTTATTTTTTAAGGAAATGTCAAAGGTAAATCTTTTTTAACGACCGAAATTCAAAATATCATCCCGAGTAAGGAAAAATCTATACATATTTATATGGCGGGATTGAAAAGGCGAAAAGTAAAAAGGTGAAAACCACTCAAAACAAATTCATTTTCCTTCCAAATTACTTTTTTGATTTCCTCCTAATATTTTGAGAACTACAAACATTTCGAATTCACGAGTGACTATACATTCCAAAAGTGAAATATAATCCTAAATTTCTTGGACGCCTAAATTTTAACAAAAAGTCAAAATCTCTAGCGTTACCCAAATTGGAAAAAAGTGAGGCGAAAAAGCGAAAATAACTCCAAACGAATATCTATCTATTAAGGAGCAACCGGTTCGTTGATACAACACAAATATAAACGAAGATTTATGAATTTTCATAAAGTGGAAAGGGTTAAAAAAAAAGAAAAGTGCAGAGGATAACATTGGAGGGGCCATCTCCGAAGTTAATTTTCTTTTCCCTACCAACAAATGAAATGAGAAAAGAAAAAAATTAGGTATTTCCATTTTTGGGAAAGTGAAGGAGTTTCTTTCGGAAGCGAAGACTTTTTGCGTTGCATGCTTGTGGCGACTAAAACATATCTCGGACTCGAACCTTTTTTCTTTTTTTCCTTTTTGGGTCGAACGGACTTGAACTTAAGACAATAATTAATGTGGTACCTCGAGATCCGAAATCTTCTCGGCCTGTTTGGTTACGAGGTCAACACGTGCCCGTGCCCGTGCCCGTGCCCGAATTAGCTTATCCCTATCCAGGAACAAACTAATTCTCCTTAGCAAAGCTCTTGTTAGTTAGAGGCACTTGTTGAACGTGTTTGGTAAGGACCGAATATTGAACTCCAAGTAGGAATGTATTCCAAAGTTTCTGTTTGATCGGGTTTACAGCACAAATTTCGCCGAATCATCGATATGGGTTCATTCCGGTATGATTTCGTATCTTCATTTAGTCCGATCTGATTTTCAAAAGCCGACTCGGTCATGGTCGGCTAACTTTGAATCCTGACCCGTACCAAATGTTTCGCTTCTTTTTTTTTTTTTAATCTCCGGATCGAAAGGAGGGAATGTATTCCAAAGTTCTCTTTGATAGGATTAGCAACACAATTTCGCCGAATCATCTCTACAGGTTCATTCGGGTTTAATCCCGAATCTTTATATAGTTCGATCTGATTTTCGAAAGCCAGTCCGGTCCTGCTCGATTGATGTTGGGTCTTGAACCGAACCGGACCGAGCTCACCCCGAGGTCCGGTGCCTGGCTTGGGAAACTCGGCACGTGCGAATGTCCTGGCACGTGCGAGGATATTGTTCGTGAGAGGGGGGCTTTGACGAGAGGGTTGGGGGGTCAGTCACGTGGGAAGGTCAAAGGTGCATGGGAATGCGGGAGTGAGATTTGCGTTATTCGTTTGGATGCATTTGGAGTGCAGAATAACATGCATCTCTATCCCCAAAACCCAATTTAATATTCTATCCCTATAGTTCATTATAAATTGTGCCTTTGACGCATATTGTTCTTCTTATTTCAATGTTTTATTTTTCCGTTTATCCTTAGGTTGTCTTGGGCGCAACGTGAGGACTGAGGAAAATATGGTAAAAAAAAAACACACACACACACACAACCCACCTAATTTACGAAACACGTCCAAATTGCGCCTCGATTCGGCGATGTTTTTAGTGTACAACCCGCCCTCATGAATTAGGTCCGCTCGTCGCGAGCTCTGTATCGAGCGTGAGAAGATTTGGAGGCATTATCCGCGAGTAAAAGTACGTTTTACCGGCGAATGTCATTTTGAAACGCGAGATCGTGAAGGGTAAACTGTATTTTTGCCAAGTCGGCACCACAGGTTTGCACTTATTTTAAGAGGTTAGGCGCCCCCCTAAGAATAGCCGAGTAATGTCCTTTCGCTTATTAACAATGCGAAAGGTACTCCCTCGTTTTAATTTCTTGTCTGTGCCACCCTCTCTCTTCTCTCATTAAGCAGCAAAGGGAGTTCGTAGCACTCAAAGTCAAAAGCACTCGACTGTAATTATTGGACTAGTGCAGTCCTTCGCATGGGGAAACTGAGCATTGAGGACATTATTAATCCCATACAATAACACTACTTAATTTCCTTTTTAGGAGGCACGTTTGATAGTAAGGGATTATTGTACTTTCTGTCGTTATTCTCGACGACATAGGAAATTTTTTAAGCAAGAAACTATCAATTACCCCCCCTTTTTTTTTATGCTTTCATGGAGGAGTCTAAACACGTTTAGTGAAACTAGGAAACAGGAAGATGCTGTCTTCGTATGTTTTTTTTTTTTTTCAAAGTGAAATGGAAGAAAACAGTCATTCAGAAAAATGTCTTATCGTCTTATATTAAAAGGGAAAATTCTAAATAAGAGCATGAAGTGTTCTTATTTTCTCAAATAAGGATCTCGAGTAAATTTTATTTCAAATAAAAGCATGAAATAGCCATGTTAGTCTCAAAAAAGGGCTTGACATCATCGGCAGCTTAAGGGCATTTTCGTCCTTATGTTTTCTAAAAAAATTTCTCTCTTTTTCGCCTTTTTTTTCCTTGCCATTTTGATGGTGGCCGGTTTGAGGCGATAGCAGGCCTTGCCTAGACAGGGATAGGATCGCCTTGCCCAAGCCACCTGCTTATCGAGGAGGTCGACCTTGCCTAGGTCGGGTGAGGTGACGCTCGCCCAACCTAGGGGAGGCCAACGCCGGCGAGGGCGACCCTCACCTAGTCCTCTCCGGTTGTTGGCCATCGCTTTAGATTGGCAACCGATGAAAAGGGGGAGAAAAAGAGAGAGAGAAAAGAATGTAAAAATTCAGAAAACATAAAGGACAAAAATGCCCTTGATTGGTCGAAGAGGCCATGCCCTTCTTTGAGATTGATATGGCCACTTTAGATTCTTATTTGAAATAAAATTCACATAATACCCTTATTTGGAATCAAGTATAAGATGATGAGAATGGCATAGACATTTAAAATGTGTAAGTTGAAAGAAATGCATCGATCCGGCTTGAGACAAACCAGAAGTTTGAATCCAACAAACAAATAATATTTTCAATAAAAATGCCAACTAAAAATATGGAAGTGGTATTTTTCTTTTATTATTATTTTTTTATCTTTTAGCAATTGAGCTTTGCATTTAATCTAATCGTGAAATATGAACTTCTAAGCTCATCTGAAATGATTTTTGTTTATTTTTTTAACAACAATATAGTTTCTGAGTTTTAGTAAGAAAATTAAATTAACAAGTAACTTTTTGTCCGAAATAAACCAAACTAATCAGTAAACAGGCAAGAAATAGACTGTAAAAAAAAAAAAAAAAAGCAACAAAGAAAAAAAAGAATGTGAAAATTCAGAAAACGTAAAGGAAGAAAATGCATTTGACCAGCCGAAGAGGCCATGCTCTTCTTCGAGATTGACAGGTCCTGTTTGCTTTTTTTTTTTGGGGATGTTTTTCAACCACTCTAAGCTGACTTTGGGGAAGAAAAAGCCAGCAATTTTGCGGAAAAAGCCAAGTCGAAATTAGTTCTCTCTTTTTTCAATCAACATACAGTTAAAGAGAGAGAGAAAAGGAGCAAGATGAGAATGGAAGCAACTATCATGCATTACGAAACATAATGATGAGCAAAGTGACAGGAGGATGTTGCTCTTTTCCCCTTCTTTCACTTTCTCTTTTCTGGCACCAAACTTTTTTGACTGAAGAAAATTTCGCAACCCGCCCCCTTCCTGAACCTTTTTTTTTCCTTTCACGTGGGTCCATCCACTTTTCGATTTTATACACATTTGCCACTCTCGAGTCGCCATGTCGATCTTGCAAACGGGCCACTCTTGCGACCGCCGATCGTCGATTTAAATAAGTTTCATGTGAAATTCGCATGATTTAGTATCGAGATTGTGTGATAATAAGCCGTCCCGATTCGATGATTTTCGAGTACTGTTCTCCACCTTGTCGGAGAGCTCGAGATTTCGACATGAAATCGAGTTCACTATTTGACAATGGGTTTTTGACAGGAACCTAATTAAGTCCACTAAAGTTCGTGACATAGCAAGAAATAGTTGGAAAGGATTTTCGGCATTTGGGGTTCTACAAGAACCGATGTATCGATTGCTCTCATTTCAATGAGAGCTATTCGAGTCCGATTGCCCAATCGTTTATTCGTCTGTGAAACCATTTTCTGCCTGATATCGGTTTTCTCATGAGAGCAAGTGTTGGGCATATACAACATGCACCATACTTTCATAGTTTGAGGTTTTAGAGTGAGTAAATACATACCTTAACGCAAGGATCAAATAATTGTTTCGCCTGCGAGTTGTAGGTACGGGGTTTTTGTATGCTTTAGACTTTAATTGTGATACTAATCTTTGTGTGAGCGGGCACATGTAATATGAACCATGCTTTAGCACACTAAAGTTTTAGGACGAACGGTTATGCACTCGATTTCAACAAAGATAAAAAGACTTGTCGGCTTCAAGGCGTTTCGTCGATAAGGAACATATTCTAAAAGGGAAAAATCGAACACGACAATACGACTCCACTCGATACATTATGTTACCATCATAGAAGGTTCCGCGCTTTGATTGAGCTTATGAATGGAACGAGAAAAAAGCATACACACCTATTAATTACTTGATTGGCATGCTTCTATTAGGGTTTTTCCAAAGCAAGTAACTTCTCCCCTTCTTGGAAGGGATTGTGATGCTTGTTTACCTTCTTAATTGGGCTCCCTCTTTTCCAAGTGGAAGACCCTTTCTCCAGAAGGTCAATATCTTCAAAGACGGTTTGTCCAAAGATGAAATGTGGGTTCAACCTTAGCAACGAACCATTTACTTCGCAAAGCTTGGTTTATGCAGTCCAAAGTCAAAACTAGCTTAATGGCAAGAAAACAAATTTCGGGGTGTTTTTGTTTCGTGCAGAATGAAGAATTCGGATTGCATTTTTCTAAAAGTCATCGCTTGTACCGCTTACGAAAATGAGTGGACGATAAATATGCTCGTTATCCCTGAAAATATTCATATATAAATTATTGTCTAGAATAAAGTCATTTTTTATGGACCAATCATTTCAAATGTTCATTTTTAAGAATTTTTTTTTAAAAGTACTTATTTTTCGCCAAATAAACGAAGCCTTGACCATGCTTTCCATTCTATGCACTGTCCGCAATCTCTCATTCATCTGTCCCACCATTTTAAGTTAGAATTGTCCATCAAACCACGCATGGTTTAAGTCTGTAGTAGGGTCAACAAACGAAAGCGGAAACTCGTGAACTACACCAAGTCTAGTCCAACAATGAGTATCATCGGCCCCCACAAGCAAGCACTATGGATTGTCCTCCCTATCCAACTATCATGACCCAACTCGACTAACCATTTCGTAACATTATAACGATTTTAGGCTCCACTTATTTTACGAAAAATTAAAAATTTGAATAAAATCCGAAAAATGATTAGTTGTATCGCCTTAAATAATTAGTTAATGAAAAGTGTTTCTCTCTAAACATTTTCATGAACAATTAAAATATTTTTCACTCGTTCATTTTTATATACAATACAAACAATTATTTTTAGGGAATTATTCATTTTTGGTGAAACAAATAAAGCCTTTTAAGCTACGTTTGATCATCAGAATATAAGCCGGAATATGATATGATAAATCAAATTCCGTGTTCGATAGTTGTCCAGGATGGGACAAATGGGGGATATAACCAGGATAAAAAAAATCCTAGGAGAGGGGTTAGAATTTTTCAAGAAAGCAGACACGAGGAGAACAGACTTTTTCCCACAGCCACTATCTCTCCTCCATGTTGGACTGTCTCTCCCCCATGTCGGGTCGCCTCTCCTATAGCTGCAACCATCAAATGTGAGCGCTTCTTTGGTGGCACCAGTCTGGGGTCTGCGATCGTAAAGCCGAGTATCTCCTTAATATTGTTTTTCAATCGATTGTTTGGCGTGATATGAGATTGTGCCCCTTGTTCTTTAACCGTTTGAAACTTTTCAACATATGAGAAGGGTCTTGACATGTTATGAAGAACTCGAGATTGATCTTCAATTTTCAAAGTAGCTCAATTGGATGAACTGCATTAGTACATCTTCAAATTGTCGAAAGATGTAGAATAATTATATTGTTCAGCACTTGTGTATTCACTCGACAAGACAGTGAGCAAGGCTTGCGGGTCATTCTCAAAAGATTCGACTCCAAATCAACACTCTCGATTCTACAGGTTTGCTTTGTCGATATTGTGCGCGAATTTAGATGGCACAAATATCCGTTCAATAATAACTCACTTATCAAAACTTATCACCGAATAATTTCTAAAGCATCCTAATGTTTCAAAGAAATAGAGTCGATCTTAGTGGCGCCTTGCCTCTGTTTATTCGACTTTAAATCCGTAGTTCACCGAACCGTAGATAAGATATGACAAAATCTTTGGATTTCTTATCTTCTCCTATCCAGTCCTATCATGATTGGAAATCCAGGCGACCAAACACCATCTTAGTTTTAATTGAATTGCAAGCCGGTAGCATGATTTCTTCTTTTCTTTTTTTTTTTTTTGGTCCCTTTCGTGCCTGTCGGAACACAAGTTTGGAATTCGCAAAAGATTTTACTGTCATTTATTTAGTTAAGCTGTCTTTGTTTGAACGGCTATCTCTCCTCTGCCTAAGGTTGACTAAATAATATTACATGAGAGAGAGAGAGAAATATGGAATTTTCAATATGTTTCGATGTATTTATAAATAGTACAAGAGTCTAGTTAAAGCTTCATTGAATGAATATTAAGATAGACATAATACCAAATATAATCAATTAGAAAAATGCATGATTAAAGGAGACATGTGTATATTCCCGACAGATATGGAGAATCAAGTAAATATCCTAATATCGCTAATATCCTCTCAAAATTAAGGTGACTTCAAAGAAGTCAACTAAAGTCTGAAATCAATGTCAAATAATGTCAAGGAAAACTAGTTTCACTATTTTTCGGAAATACGCAGTAGAAGACGTTAAAATCACTTGGTGAGCTTGTAGCCGTGTGGCGCGTGGCGATGTGTGAGGCAGCGTCCTACGGCTGTTCAACACGAAATTTTGGGCCACAAGTTGTCTGAGGACGATGAGTCTGCTGGTGGTGTGGACTTTTCGAAATAAGCTACAAAAATGTTGAGAATCGGTGGGGACAACAAGCATCCGATGCGGCTATCGTGCATTCGGTTCACATGCCTTACACTTTCGTCATGGTATCGGCTTTCACGTGAGAGCAAGTGTTGGGCATATGCAGCATGCACTGTGGTTTAATAGATAGAGATTTTAGGGTGAATAATTACGCACTTAACGCAAAGATCAAACAGTTGCTTCGCCCACGAGCTGTGGGTGTAGGGTTTTGTATGCTTTAGACTTTCATCGCGATACTAAATTTTGTTGGGGAGACACGAGCAGCAATTCACCACAAACTAAGCCAATTTATCATCAATATCTCCCCCAAAACTAAATCGACTTAACCCAGCAACAAGCAACAATGTATCCAGCAATACAATCTCACAACGAGTGAATATAATACCAGAATGATAGGGAGACAAAGGCAACAACACCACCAAGATTGTACTTTGAAAACCCAAAGTGGAAAAAGCCTTTGTGTGAGAAGGTGTGTCGAGAACATCTAATACGAACCACGCTTTAGCATACTAAAGTTTTAGGATGAGCAGTCATGCACTCGATTTCAATAAAGATAAGCAAACTCGTAGGTGTCAAAGAGTTTTCTTGATAAGTGAAGGGGACTATTGCAGAAAACGTCAAGAGATGCGCAAATTCAAGCGCGAAATAGCGAAGGACGAGAGTAAATAAGAACGCACGAGACACAATATACGTGAAAAATCCAAAATGGGAAAAATCATTAAGAGAGAGATGTTTCACTATCTTCAATAACGAGTACAAACGAACAATCAAAAATCTAACAATAAGAAGTGAAAAATAAAGGGTTTCGGGGCAGAAGAGAAAAGATCAAGATAGAAATAAAAGCATGCGTTACAATATAATATGCAACATATCTTTTTTATAGCCCCATCCTAAAAATCATAAGATAAAGTGTATGGTCTAAAATAACCTTATCTCTAATTTGAACCTTATCTCTAACTTGAACTTTATCTTTAATTTGAAAGTCAAACTTAACAAATCTCTACCTTGACTTCAAATTTCCAGAAGAGTGTTTTACCAAATGCCACAAGACCTCTCTCCCTCACCACCAAGAGTGACCACACTAGGCTACCCACCAAACGACGGAATCGATAACGCAAACCCCTAAGCCTACACGAGTGTACTCGATGTAGAAAACAAGGGATAAACCGCCATCAACACCGCCTTAGTAACTCGGATGGCGAAAATGCTAACCAAGTCCAAACAATGCTTGAACTTGGTCAAAGGAACTGGTTTGGTCAACATATCTACTGGATTATCCGCCATAGGTACTTTCTTCACTGTTCTTGTACCTTTAGCAACCTCATCACGTACAAAGTGATAACAAATATCGATATGTTTCATTTTCTTGTGATACATCGTGTTCTTAGTCAACTAGATCGTACTTTGGCTACCCGTAAAAGATAGCAGAGGCTCCCTCCTGTTTCTCTCCAAATTACGTAACGAAACGCTTCAACCAAAGAGCTTCCTTTGCTACTTCCATTGCTGCCATGTACTTTGCTTCGATGGTAGATAAAGCAACCGTGTCCCGCAAAGTTGCTCTCCAACTAACCGCGAAACCACCAAGCATAAAAACATAACCTGTCAAAGATCTCCTTTTGTCAAGATCACCCGCATAGTCCGAATCAACAAAGTGAACAACTGAATGCCCTATATCACAACATCTATCAAAGACCAAACCAACGTCCGAGGTGCCTCGGATATATCAAAGAATCCATTTCACTGCTTGCCAATGAGCTTTACTCGGATATGCCATATACTTGCACACAACACTAACTGCTAGGGAAATATCTAGAGGAGTGCATACCAAAGCATATATAAGACTAACCACGACACTAGAATATGGAACTTGAGACATCTCATCTTCTTTTTCTTTGGTTTTAGGAGACAAAAAAGCAGAAAGTCTAAAGTGAGACGCCAAAGAAGTGTTTACCGCTTTAGCATTCTTTATGTTGAAACGTTTAAGCACTTTCTTAATATACCCCTTTTGCGAAAGATATAACTTCCTAGCCTATGTATCTTTGCGAATCTCCATACCTAGAATTTTCTTGATAGCTCGAAGATCCTTCATCTCAAATTCCCCGCCAAGTTGCATATTTAACAACCGTATCTCCGACATGTTCTTCTTCGTTGCAATAAACATGTCATCTACATACAATAACAAATAAATAAAAGAACCATCACACAATCTCTTATAGTACACACAACTGTCATGCGCATTTCACGAGTAGCCATAACTTAACATAAAATTATCAAATCTCCGGTACTATTGCCGTGGAGATTGATTGAGACCATACAATCAGCATTTCAACCTGCAAACATAATCTTCTTTACCTTCAAAAAAGAATCCCTCGGGTTGAGACATATAGATTGTCTCTTTAAGCTCGCCATGCAGAAAAGTGATCTTCACATCAAGTTGCTCAAGTTCTAAATCATCATAAAGGGCCACTAATGCGAGTAACACATGTATAGAACTATATTTTACAATTGGAGAGAACAATTCATTGAAGTCTATCCCTTCTTTCTGACTAAAGCCCTTCGCTACCAAACGTGCTTTGAATTTTTCATCTTTAACCCCAGGAATTCTCTTCTTTCTTTTAAAGATCCAATTGCATCCAATAGCTTTTTTTCCCTTAGGCAATTTCACAAGATCCCAAGTTTGGTTCTTACGAAGAGACTCCATCTCTTCATTCTTTGCAACAAGCCGCTTCTTAGATTTAGAATAAATAGTAGCTTAACCGAATATAGAAGGTTCTTCAATACCAAGCTCTTCATCAATCGTAAGAGCATATGCTACCAAATCAATAAAATCATACCTTTGGGAAAGCTTCATTTCCATTTTAGCTCTCCCTGGAGCCAAAGTATGAGGTTATTAAACTTTTTCTCAACCCAAGTCCGAGGTTATTCAACTTTTTCTACTTCATTTTTAATCGAATCTAAGTCTTGTTGCTTACTGTTACTTTCTGATTGAATAAGGACATCTTCAGAGGTTCTCCGTAGACGCTCTACGCTAAACTCCACCTCTTTTGCTACATTCTCTTCCCGAATATCTGTAGACTCAACAACTTTTCTCTAACTAAGCATAGAATTTTCATCAAAAGTAACATCTCTACTGATTATAAACTTTGATGACCGAGGGTCAGAACACCACAATCTATATACCTTAACTCCATCTGCAAAACCAACAAAAATAGCTTTCTTCTCTCTAGGTTCAAACTTACCATCTTTTACATGATAATAAGTAGGATATCCAAATACTTTCAAAACAGAATAATTAGAAGGTTTACCAGACCATACCTTATTTAGAGTCTTACATTCAATTATGATAGAAGGAGAACGATTCACCAAATAACATGCCATGTTCACGGTTTCGGCCAAAAAATCTTTATCAAGTATAACATTAGAAAGCAGGCACCTAGCTCTCTCTAAAAGTATTCGATTCATGCTCTCCGCCACCTTATTTTGTTGAGGTGTATACCTGACTGTTCGATGTCGAACAATCCCCGAATCTTCACATTACTTTTTAAAATCACCTCCGCAAAACTCAAGACCATTGTTTGTTTTGAGACGTTTTATCTTCTTGCTAGTTTGATTTTCAATCAACATCTTTCACTTCTTGAATGTATAAATAATGTCACTTTTACGCTTCAAGAAATAAACCCAGACTTTCCCGGAAAAGTCATCAATAAATGTCAGAAGATAAATTGCACCACCTTTAGATGTAACCTATGCAGGCTCCTACAAATTAGAGTGAATGTAGTCAATTGCGCCCTTCGTCGATTGTGCCCCAAGATTGAAACTAACTCTGCGATATTTCCCGTAAATACAATGCTCACAAAATTCAAGTGAAACTGTGTTCTCCCCAGAGAGTAAACTATGCTTACTCAAGATGGTCATTCTTTTTTTTCGCTCTTGTGGCCTAACGACATATACCACAACCTTAATTTATCAAAATCTGAAGAGAATGATACAATTAAAGAACCCACAACGATACTTCCCTGCAGAACGTAGAGACCATTCTTCTTATTACCTCTCATCACAATCAAGGAGCCCTTTGAAATTTTCAAAACTCCACCTCCACAGGTATACATATATCCAGTGGAATCCCAACTGCTCAAAGAAATAAGGTTCTTCTTCATATCTAAGATATGCCTAATATCGGTCAAAGTTCTTACTACCTTGTTATGACGTTTAATCCGCACCGTACCAATATATACAATATTGCAAACTGCATTGTTGCTTATCAAAACCGAACCACTACCGACTTTCCCATATGTGTGGAACCAATCTCTATCTGGGCACATATGGTATGAACATATTGAATCCAAAATCCATTCATCGTCTACATGATAATCCGAAGAAAAAAAGTAAGAACATTGTCCATATTAGCAGACTCATTATCCTTCACCGGACTAGCTGAATCAGAACTCTCCATTGATTTTTTTCCCTTAGCCTTGAGCAAAGTACACTCGTTTTTATAGTGCCCGAACTTTTGACAATAGTAACACTCAACTTTTCTCTTACCCTGGCTTGATCTAGACTTCGAATGTCCTTTACTATTACCGCATCTATATTGATGATTCGATCTTTACCTAATAACTAAGCCATCGGCTTTATCCGAATACTACTCGCATTCAACTTTGTACACATCTCCGTGGAATTTAGTGAGGTCTTCTCATCGTTAAGAGTTATGGATTCTCTTCCATACAACTTAGAATTTATAAAATTCTCATACGAACTCGATAGCGAGCATAACACAATTAGGATTTGGTCCTCATCATCTAATTTCAAATCTGGATTTTTCATATCCATAACAATTTTGCTAAATTCACCTAGATGTTCTTGGATAGGAGTACCTTCTTGCATCTTTAGCATGTAAAGATACTGCTTCAAGAATAATCTTGTCGTAAGAGATTTCTTCATGTAGATACTTTCTAGTTTTTGCTACAATCTTGAAGCCGTTTCTTCATCGACGACCTCACGAAGTACTTTGTCAGATAATGATAATTGGATGGTGCTATGTGCCTTCTCTTCCATCTCCTCGATCTTTGCAATAGTCATGTCCTCGGGTAATTCTCATCCAAGGCTCTAACCAAACCTTCTCGATGCAACAAAGTCTTTATCTTGATACTCCATAGCCCAAAATTGTTTTGGCCATCGAAGGGTGCCACGTCGAACTTGACATATTCCATCTCGAGCAAAAGATCGAAATTTCTTCGCTATGATACGAATTTGTTGTGGAAAATGCCAAGAGATGTGCAAATTCAACGTACAAGACATGATATACGTGGAAAACCCGAAACGGAAAAAATCACGGAGAGAGAGAGGGGTTTCATTATCTTCAATAACGAGTACAAGCGTATAATCAAAGATATAAAGATCTAACAAGAAGAAGTGAAAAATAAAGGTTTTCGGGGCAGAAGCGAAAAGCTCGGAGCAGAAGTAAAAGCAAGTGTTACAATATAATATGCAACATATCTTTTTATAGCCCCATCCAAAAAACCCCGAAATAAAGTGCATGGTCTAAAATAACCTTATCTCTAATTTGAACCTTATCTCTAACTTGAACATTATCTTTAATTTGAAAGTCAAATTTAACAAGGATGTATTTTCATTACATATGCAGCGGATTACGTGGAAAAATGTGCCCAGGAACATCCTTGAATCACAGATCGTAGAAATATATCACATAACAAACATATATCATTTTCCACGAATGCAGCCTCGAGACATCGTTTATCCGTTTGACGTTTTGGAGAGTAGAAGGGAGAAGCAATGTTTTTGTTTTCTTCCTCGCTGTTCTTCACTGTAGAATGAGCATGTCCAAGAAGAAGAAACCGACGTCTCAAGAAACGAGATTATATCACGTTAGAAACTAGTAACTACCTTTGGCGCTTATCTCCCTTTTTGAAACACAAGTAACCTTATAGAGGTTGTGGATAGAGTTAGCCCACTCTTGGGCGGTTACCCATATCCTATTAACGAGAACCATCAATAAGGAACAGATTTGAAAGTGGCAAAAACAAACACATATATTCGACTCCGGTTGACACATTGCGGTACCATCGCAAAAGGTTCCGCGCTTTGGTTGAGCTTATGAAGCGAACGCCAGAAAACAAACTCGCCAATTAGTTATTCGATCACACTATCAAGAACAAGATTGGCTTAGCTTCTACTAGATATTTTTTTTTTCCAAAAGCAAGTAGCTTCTCCCCTTCTTGGAAGGAATTGTGATGGTTTTTACCTTTTCAATTGGGCTCTCTCTTTTCAAAGTGGAAGACCTTTTCTCGAGACGGTCGACATATTCCAAGATGAAATGTGGGTTCGACCCTTTAGCATCGAACCATTTACTTCGTAATGCTTGGCTTATGCAGTCAAAAAGTCAAAACTAGGTTAATGGTAAGAAAACCAACTTGGTCGTGCTTTCGATTCTTGAGACTGTCTCTAGTCTCTCGATTCCCATCCGCCCCACCATTTCTTGGATTGGTTATGAGCTTGGCTTTGAAGGCAAAACTAGGTTAATGGTAAGAAAACCAAATTAGTTGTTTGAAATCAACTTGGTTTTGAATTCTCAAAAGGTTTGATTGTCATTTCTTTCTTCCTTTTTTTTCGGCAAAAAAATTCACAAAGTCAAACGAAAGGGCTAGCTGTTGTTTGCTAGGTGACGCTGGGGGTCATCATCAACGTTATAGTGCACTTTTGAACCTCGTCGCCTTCGACCCAAAAAAAATAACTACCGCCCCGTATGATTCTCCAAATAGAAACCTTGCCTCCAACCCTTTTCTTTCATCTCTCTTCCCTCTTTAGTTTTTTTTATGCAACAGCGACACTCTTTTGGAATTTCCATGTCATGTCGTGTCGGACACTCTTCGACATGCAACCAATACATGATCGGTGCTCCCGACACGCCAGCGATACGCAAGTCCAGCATCCCGACATATCATTTGCACGCGCACGGGCTCAATTTTAAGTATTTTTAAAAAATTAGGGATCAAAATGCAAATCTATCAAAAATACATATACTTAAATCATAAATTCAACAGCCCCAAAATTAATACCAACTAGCCCCAAAAAAACCTAATCGTAGATCCCTAATAGAAGAAGAAGAAGAAGAAATTCACTACTGATATTTTTATACATACATGATAATTATCATGTATGTATAAAAATATACATTTAATACACAACGTGTCAAAATTCTCTATTTATTAAGAAATCACGTGTCGGCGTGTCGTATCGTTGCTACATAGATTGTTCTTACTTTTCTTCAACCCGAGGCGAAGAGCCTAGCCCCCAACTATGGCGGCGGCGGGGGCTAACGGAAAATGAGGAGGGGAGAAAATGATTTTTTTTATTAATTATTTTTTGGATTGGTTATGAGTTGCCACGCGGCGAAAATCCAACGGCCAATCGAAAGCAATCAAGTTATAGTATGTGATTAAGTATGCAAAGGAACAATGGAAACCACCAATAAATGAGTGACGCCTAGGGGCAGGCCGTTAACGAATGTCGCTCAAGCAACCGCTAGTTCTTGCCCAAATATAAATGGGAAAAATTACCAAAAAAAAGTCTCAAACCTGTTGTAATTGTGTTAATTCAGTCCTAAACCTTTTACAACTATATTAATTCAGTCTATCCGATGAATTTCGGCCAGCCGATGCTAACGTGGACATCGGCCGGCCGACGACCCAATATTTTAATATTTTTTGAATTTTTTCTTTTTCTTTTCTTTTTTTTTTCTTCCCCCGTCCCATCCCCTCCCCACCTCTAGCTGGTTGCTATAATTCGACGACGGGCCGGAGGGGCGGCTAGAGAGGCCGACTCATCCTACCACAGCTGGGGTAGACCTTGCCGTCGACGAGCGAGGTAGCGACGGCGAGGTCGAGCCCCGGCCTAGATATGGGCTTGTGAGGTCGAGTTTCGCCGGACCATGGCGAGGCTTGACTTCGCCGTCATTGCCTCGCTCGACGACGGTAAGGTCGACCGCCCATGGCGGGGCGAGTCGGCCTCTACGGCCACCCCTCTAGCCAATCGCCGAACTATGGCAACCGGCTGAAGGTGGGGAGGGGAAGGGAGGGGATGGAAGAGGGGAAGAAAAAAAAGGGGAAAAGAAAAAAAATTATAAAAAAAATAAAATATTCGGTTGTCGGTCGGCCGATGTCGGTGCTAACCGATCAAAATTCGTCGGATGGACAGAAATGACACAATTATACAAATTTTAGGACTGAATTGGCAAAAAAAAATTAGGACCGAATTGGTACAACCGCAATAGGTTTAAGACTTTTTTGATAATTTTACCGATATAAACGTATAGAGAAAACTTCCCAAACAAGATTTTCTCGGGGAAAATTCAGTAGTTCTTTCTCGTGACATTATAATGCCATGCCGGCTGAAATGAGTGTGTGGGGCCTGCTTGTGATTTTTTTTCTTTTTTTGTCGCTTTTTCGCGAAAGGTGAATGACCGAAAAAACGTTTTTTTTTTAAATTGGGCGATTTTTTATTAAAAAATATTTTATAGATTCAAGAGGAAAAATATTCTTCAGTCGGGCCAATAAATGGTTCGATGGTATTCTCGGATTTATCAATATCTGCCATTATAGATACTGTTGAAATCACGAGTGATTAAGCACTCGATTTTTGATAAGACAAATCTCACTTTCAAATCACACCGTCTACATTTTGAATGGTCTCGACTCGAGGCATCATCATCATCGCACGAGTATTGCGAAAATAAGTCGAATCGAAAAGTTCTGATACTTTGCCGTCAAACCGTTGATGTATGGTTTATACTATTCATCTACAAGAAAGTTCGGATACTTCTCTTAGAATTGAGAGATGTAACGAGAAGTGTAATGTGCTAATTATGGTGAAATCCTCTACTGGACGTAACCCTAGTTTAAAGGTAAATTGGGATAAAACCTTGTATTTAGATTTCTCTTTCTTACTTTTATATTTTATTTTGTCGTAATTGTGCATCAAACCTTAACACAGATATTATCCCTCCTTTCCAAATGTCACGACAATGCCGTTGCCGCCGCCCCGACCGAGGCGACACAGCGCCGTTTAGGTAGGCGTTGTCATCATGATCGATCGATCGTGCTTCATGATGGCCGAATTTGAACAGCGGCGTGTTTTCGTACCATCGGACGATTAAAACAAATCTTTCGCCACTACTGCGCGACATCATCCATTGGACGGCGGGAAGGACTCGATTCCTCTCTGCTCAGTGCTCGCTACCCACACGGGATTACTGTACCCACCTCGGTTGTCGCGATGTCGAATTTACCCAATTGCCCTCCCGTCCCTATTCGTATTTCCCCGGGGAGAATTCCTCCTCCTTCTTTCTCTGTGAATATATTTAAGTTTTTATTAGGGAGCGACTAAATAATGCCAAAAAGATAATTGAGATTAAATTGAAATTTATGCTTTCCCTGTAAAAAAGATTAAGTATCTTTTGGGGTATTTTTTTTCCCTCTCTAAACAATTTACTTTTTGATAGCTATAATACGAATCTAAATCCCACGTCTCAATATTTGTAAAAAAATGCATAAATTAAAGTCCGTAACGCATCAATACAAAATTTACGGGTGTTTAAAGATATGAATTGAGAATGTCGGGTTGCTACATAATTATAATCATGAGATATATTAATGAACAATTTTTTTTTTTTGGTCGAAAATTTTAGCGAACAAGTTGAAAGCTATCAAAATTTAGATATAATAAGACGGATTACGGTCCCCAGTGTAAACTAATCAAGAATGATGCAGTCGACTCCCTGGCAATTTATTTACAATTAACAATAGTTTGGGCTCGTTCCTCTTCTTGTACATGCCAATTTTATAATATGATCATGTTAAGGTCCCACCAATGACATCTTGGAAAAACCTAAAGTAAACAATGCATAAGAGAAGCTTCTTTTTTATTCATTAGGAAACAGGTAAGAAGGGGCAATCACTACTAGCAATCCTCAAACGAGTGCTTTGATTTTGGTTTATCTGTTTGAAGAAAGAGCTTGCTTTTTTTTTCGGGCTCATATGCTGTCCAAGATCGAATGATTTCCTTCCCTGTTGAGAAGGACAACACAAACGCGGTCATTTTTTCAAGAAGGGTCAAGTATGTTGGAGTTCTTTTTTCATAAGAAAAGCCGCGTACAAATAGAATACTATTTATAAAGTCATGTAGGACTTTTGGATGGAATTTGTCGCTGGTGGCTGTTATGCGATCTTTTTTTTTAATTCGATTCCGTATTAAGTGATCCGACGAAAAGTTTTTACATTAAAGTGAGGGTCGTACGAAAATTATGGTACTCGTAGTGTCTTTTTCTCCTACCATTGTATGGTAATAGCGAATAGAATGTAGAAATATTGAGAGTTTCTAGCTAATGTCCCCTCTATCTGGCTCCACATTAATGTGTGTAAGGAATATATAAAATTTTTATTTTTGAGATTATAGACCTATTTATAAGTAGGAATTAAAAGTTTCACTATATATTTTTTTGCCAACGTATTATTGCCGGGGACTGTTCTTGAACAGTGGATTCATAATGGACGCGGCCGTGGGTTATCGCGATGTGCCTTTTTAACGTTCATTTGACACATGGGGAATTATGACCTGAGTGGGAGACTCTTTAATTGACACCATTATAAGGGGCTACGGTACATCCACTTCGATAGGCTCGCACGACTTCTTCTGTTTTCTTTTTTGAAAAAAAATAATACGAATAATCTCTAAATTTTAGCCCAATATGTAATATTAACTTTAAATTTTTAAAACGTTCAAATGTTGTCCCTAAACTTTAAGCCAATGCACAATGTTGTATCTAAACTTTTAATTTGTTCATTGTAGTCCTCGAACTTTTGGTACATGTGTAATTTTTAGTTAATGGACAATATGGAATTATTCAATATTATCCTTGAACTTAAATTAATGTAAAGATAATATTAGATATTTTCATATAGTTTAAAGATTAGATTGAAATTTACAAAAAGTTAAAGGACTCCTTGAACAAATTAGAAGTTCGATATTGCACGTTTGATTAAAGTTTAGATATCACATTGCACAAATTAAAAGCTTATTGGGTCAAAGTTCGGGGACAATCCGTGTCATTATTCCTTTTTTTTTAAAAAAAATCAAGAGATGAAAATTGCGCATGACTTTTACTTTTAGTTCTCTGTTTTATTTTTCTTTATCGACTTGAAATCGGGCTTTCATTTTAAATTTAAAAAAAAAATATAGATGCATCGGAAGATATAATAACTCATCCTTTATAATTTGCTAGTATGTAAAATGACATTGTCATGCCAAACATACTTCTTAATAAGTTGGCCTCTTGGAAATAGGGCTCTCGTCTATGAATTCACCTTTCCATTCTCCGTTTACCACCCGTAGAAAGAAGCTCGCACTCAGGACAACGTATATCTCTGAAGGAAATGCCGGACTTACTAAGTGTGATTTATAAGATTGGTCTTGTGAGTAATAGGGGTGAGCATGGTTCGGGCTAATCCGATTCTTTCGGGAATGGGGATCAATAATCTCGATTCTCGGTTTCAAGGACCGAGGACCGAACCAAAGGTACTTGGAACCGGGACTGTCCAATCCCGATCCGATCATGTTAGGTCTGCCCAAAGTAACAAGTAAGAGTCTAAAATAAGTGAGTTACTCCTATTATCTTATAGCAAGTCATTCTCTCTCGTTTTGTCTCCTAGTCTATAGCAAGTCCTTCTCTCTTTAGTGTCCCACATAGACTAGGAGACATAACGAGAGAGAATGACTTGCTATAAATAATTGGCCCACCCATCCTTTTTGTTAAGTTGAGGTATGGTGATCCTTCTTCTTATCAACATAAATGTGATTTAAACTTAGAAATAAAAAAAGATATTTTGAGGGCTCGGACGTTTATAGAATCAGGAACTAAACAGAAGCCTAAGCCCTAGTAAGTAATGCGTCGGACTTGTCTTGATTTCTTGAATATGGTTCACTTATTTAAAAGGGTTTATTACATTTTAAGGCACCATTTAGTAAATCAACTCTATAAATCATACCTAGTACGTTTAACATTGTTCACATCTCAATGCGTCATCTAATATTTGGAGAGCAATTGACCCTTTACTTTTGCTCTATTTGTTTTGTAAAAAATGATAGATTTGATAAATATTTTCTAAAAATGATCGCTTATATCACTTATAAAAATAAATGAACTATTTTTTCGTCATCTATGAAAATGTTTAGACATGAATTATTATTAATAATGTTATCATTTGTGATTCCCTAATTATTTTGCTTTATACAAGTGATTATTTTTAAATTTCGCGAAACAAATGAAGCCTTAGGGCTATTTAGTAACAATTCTATTCTCAAGAACGATTTATGGGCGGAAATGATTTTTTCTAATTTTGTTCCCAAGAATAGAGAAATAGATTTTTTTTTTTTTTTTGCTTCTTGTTTTTGTTCTAAATCTGTTCCATGGCCACTAGTTTGTTCCTGAAAAAAAAAATTTAACTGAAGCTACTAAATAGATTTTTGTTCTTTTTCTATTTCCGGGAACAAAAGAATAGGAATCAAAGAAATAAGAGCCTTACTAAACAAGCCCTTAATGTCTTTGAAGCTTAAGCCTAAAGACTCCTACCTAGAGAGAGGGATCGTTTAGTTTAACGGCCATAAGATAGAACGAGGTAGAACCTAAGCACGAATTATCCTATTCGAAGAGGTTAACTAGGTGGGTAGCCTTTAAAAGTCCTAGTTGAACCATCGGTCTAGTCTAGTTGAATTCAAATGTGATAATGCCTATATGGCTAATGGGAAAGCGTGTGAGGTTGAGTGAAGCTTAAAACTTTTAACAAGTTGAAAGTCGTTTGATATTATTTGAAAATACATTTGGGTGAACTTCTAAGTCACCAGTAGTCTTATCCAGATAAGAACCTGGTACAAATTATTATACTTCCCCCTTATTCAAGATTGTGCTGGTTTATGAAGGCAAATTAGCTTACAGTCCCTTTGTACGTAATTTTCTTTTGGAGATGGGGGAATGGAGATCGTCCCAAGCACTCGATCCACTTTAGCAGCCGCAACCACAATGCACATTTAAAAAATGAGTAGACGACTTAAGTGCGACTATGGTGCATGCGTCGTCATCGTGGGAAAAGACCGATCGGAGCTAATTTTGTCTCCTTCGAAGAGAAAGAGAGAGGTGATCTTAATCAATCTTAACTACGCCTGTCGCATACTCCTTTGATAAATGAAACCAAAACAAATCGTTAGGAACCTGTCCGAGATGATGCAAATAGCATCCGCAATGCACATGGACCTACCATCAAAGTGGTGCCAAAATTCACCATGTAGTAGCATCAAATCAAACTAGCTGAAGTATCTCCCGGGTTCAACCTCATGAGACTATTTTCACCACGACCCATGTGAGGGGTTCGATCTCCCAAGTCAAAAATGGCGGCAAAATCATGGATGGTGTTTGGTGCAAATTTGAGCACTAAGTTAGGACCCACATGCAAAATTTTGGCATAGTTAGTATGATGGGCTCGCTCTCAGTCCATTCCCCCCCTTGTGATTCACAAGACGGTGGTGGATCTCTCTGGTCACGAGTTGGCCACATCCATTTGACTTCTAACGAAGTGGTTTCCATTATTACATTTTCCCTGAGGAATGGAATTCGACAATCACATGTTGGTGCGCGTCTCCTTCGAAACCCCTGTTTGTACACGTTGGCCCATACCATAATACAATATTTTTTCCTTGTTGTAGTATAGTGTAGAGTGGTTGATGTTGTCCCCATCGTAGCTGTAACAAATGTTTGAACAAAAAAAAAAAAAAAACAGGAAGAGGTCGAAGAGATAATGGAAGCAGATGGGCTGGACTGCGATGTGCACAAGGGGTGTAAGCCTTTTCAGGAACATCCATGTTTATCTCGACCGTCAGCTAAAACGTTTGTATTGTTCTTCCAAGGAGGACATGTCTGGAAGAAGTACGTTCCCGTGAAAACCAAAGATTCGGCAAAAAATTTAAAAATGGGTCCCGCTGCTTGCAGCTGCTTCATTTAGTTTGTGCATGTTTGGATTTGCTCTTGCTCCAATGGTTGGATGAAGACTAGATCCACACTACGGTTCTTATACCACTCTCGGGAAAAATTCGTTGCCGATTATGTGCGATTTTTGCGCGTAATGCCTGGGTTACGAAGTTAATCGAGACGAATGGTTGTTAGAACTCTCGAGTGTGGTCACTAAAGAGTATTCAAGAGCATGCTTGTTAGGTCAGCGCAGAAAGGTCCTTTTGGAGTTTTTTAGTGGTAAGATACTCAAGTGGTCACATTTTCTTGCCGAGCTTTGTCAAAAAGTTGGTTCCAGAGCAGCAAGCGTCTAACGTGTGGAAATAGGCGAGCAAGTTTCCTTCAGATAGATTGCATCGATCGTCTATGATTGAATCTCCCTTTCATGAAGGTTTTGGCCTCAACTTTAGAGGGAGATGATGTCGATTGTAACTTGACGGCTACCATAGCGATTTCGGTTTAACTAGTGACCCGTGAAGATATTTCGAGTGGATAAGAGGCGTTTTCCATGATTCTAGTAGGAGAAAGTGTTTACTTATGGCAAATTGCCAGATAGGTGCGGTGTAATATCACGTCATTCGCATTAAATACATTCCGACCCATATCAATGTGATCCTTGGAAAATATCATTTGTGCCAATTCGGTATATTCAGCCAATTTTAATTGGAAATCGCTAACATGGTGCTGCTGGTGCTAACGTGGCGGTTTTTAATAATTGTTTTTGAAATAATACTTTTTCTTGTCTTTTTCTTTTCTTTGGTAGTGCTGGCAGAAGGTCATCGGCCACTAGGCAAGGGCATGCAAGCCCTCAACCGGCGGCCTCCTATCGGCCCTACAAAAACAAAAAAAAATAATACATAAAAAAATTATTCAAAAATAAACAAAAAATAGAATATTAAAAATACATCAAAATATTATTAACAATTGTCATGTCACGCCGACAGCGCCACATTAGCAATTTTAGATCAAAATGGACATAAATACAAAAGGTTTAGGACTCAATTGAAAAAAATAATTTGATTTATGACTGAATTGACATAACCGCAATATGTTTAGGACTTTTTTAATAATTTTTTCCTTTTTTTTTTTTGCAGGAAAAATATTTTTTTCTCTTTTTTTATTTGGAGAAAATTTTCTTTAATAATTCATCTAATTGGTGGGTTATAAGTAATGAACATCACAAGCATACTAAGCTAACTAAAGTTCATCGAGGATGGCATTCACGTTTGTAGTTTGATATGACTCCTTTTGTTTTGCCCTTTGAAAGAAGTCAATAGCCAACATCACGTATGTTAGAACAATGCAATCGAAGTATGATATCTTCACAAGGAAAATTTAAGTCTGAGTTTGTTCATATATCCAGTTGAACTCACTTTTACTTAATTATTAGTTCTAACATCAATTATCCGATACGAGACTTCTCTAACATAACTCACACATATATCTTAACAATTTCTACTCATATCTCCATTGCCTACCTTCATCCCTGGTCACTTTCATCTAGACCGAACCATGGAGGCTGTTATTGGGATCGCGTTGCTACACCACAACGCCCATCGCCCAAAAATCGTATTGGTCATTAGATTCTTTCAATAAAATAATCAACAAACAACGAAATAAATTGGCTCTCACCAATTTATTATTATTTATTGGGAGTGCAACATTAAGTTTAATTCCTTCATCCAAGGAGATCGTCAAGAGGGAATCCAATTCATAGTCCGTCTACATATCCAGTTAAACCCATATTTACTCAAAAACTTAAAAGCAAATAAGTTATAAATTAACTATGATATACTAACTACTCCACATCACATCAATCATTCGATGTTGTGCTTCTTTGTATGAGTCATATGTGTATCTTAACAACGTAAATCATTTTTGTTGGTTTAACCCGCGCCGTTCGGTCTTTAGACAATTATACGATTTCGAACTTATGAAGGAATGGAAAATAATTTACCCGGACTATAGAAGATGTCCAATCTTCCTCGACGATAAGGGTGCGCATGAAATCACTTCTGTCCAAGAAATCAACTTCTGATCAGAAATTGATTTCTCTGCTTCTCCCCAAAAGTAGAAGTTGATTTTTCTACTTCTGCTCCAGATTGACTTCTGATCAGAAAAATTCGTTTGGTAACGGTTGAAAATTTCTATTTTTGAAACATTATTAACAAAATTTTCGTCGGCGATGGTCGACGGCGGTGGTGGTTGGCGGCGGCGGCGATGGTTGGCGGTCGCGGTGGTCGACGGCTGCGGCGGCAGTTAGTGCCGTCGGCGGCGGGGGGTCGGTGGTTGTCGGCGCCGGCGGTGGTCGGCGGCGGGGATGGTCGGCGGCCGCGGCGATGGTCGGCGATTGGCGGCGGCGGTGGTTGGTGGTCGGTGGCGGTGGGTAGCCGGCGGGGGCGGCGATAGGGCGGTGGTTGGAAGCCGACGACGGCGGTGGAGGTCTCGGCCGTGGTGGGCGGTTGGCGGCGGTGGGTGGTGGGGGTCACGGCAGTGGTGGGCGGCCGGCGATGGGCGGCGGTGGTGGGTGGGCAATGGCCGGCGAAGGCGAGTGTGGTCCAAGAAGTGATTCTGGAGCCGAGAAGTTAAAATTTTTTACTTCTCAAAATTGACCGAAAATCTTGTCAGAAGTAAAAAATCTTGTCAGAAGTGAAAAATCCTACCGGAAGTCAATTTTTTTACCAAACGTATTTATACTTCGATCGGGTTTTTATCAAACACATTTCTTTGGCAGATGGACTTCCGGCAAAGAAATGAGAAAGCAGAAGTGATTTCATGCGCACCCTAAACTGCAATACTTGATTTTTCACTCTCTTTCGAGATCCATTGACAAGCTGCTTTTTAGTAAGCTTGACAGATGGGACAGGTGCTACAGAATGATTGCTTCGAGCAGTCGCAAAGTCGTGTTTTCTAAGCTCCCCAAAGTTGGAGATTTTTTCAACAAAAGCTGTCGATTATAAGCTGTCCATTCCATGACTTTTCAGACAATAGCGAATAAAAAAATATATTGCAGATTCATGCATATTCACGTTCACGTGCCCTTGGGTTCCGCGATGGAGACCCATGCAAAATATGATTAGTAGTTTTAGTACAGCTTTCATTAAAGATAATCACAAAAAGAGGGGCTTAATATCCCTAAAAAAATCTCTAGCTTTAACTATTATTCCAATTATATCTTTTATCAAATAAAAACCCATCAAATTTAGATGCTTTTTCAATTTTATCATAAACTATTTTTTATCTCATAAAAAATCATCAACTTTAAGTCCAGTACCAATTCCACTCTGTACTTTTTTTGTCTCATAAAAAATTTCAACTTTAGGTCCAGTTTCAATTTTATTCTAATTATTTTTGTCTTATAAAAGATCACTAACTTTTACTTGAGCCTCAAATTCGCCTTCATTAATTCTCAATCAAAATTGCATTTAGTGATTTTTCGCTCGGTCTGTAACCTTTTGTGTTTAGGAATGTTTCATCTCTCATGATCAAAGAGCTTACGCTCGGGACACTCAAGTAGCTCGCGTTGTGAGTTTTTCATTTCTCAGTTGTCAATAAGAAATTTTGGACAGAAAGTTAACGGACAAATTTGCGACTTAAGTAAAAAGTTGTGTTTTGTTATGGGACTATAAAAAATTTTAAGGTAAAATTGAGGTTGGACGATAAAATTGGGGCAAGGCTCCAAAGTTGATGGGTTTTTTATGGGACAAAAAAAAAATTAGGATAGAATTGAAACTTGATTTAAAATTTGAAATTTTTTATGAGATAAAAGGTAGAATTGAAATAAAAGCTAAAGTTGAAGAGTTTTTACACTAATAAGCTAAAAGGAGGACCTTGAAAACCCTTGTCAAGAATGGAATCAATCAGCATCACCTAAAGCCACTGTACATTTGCAGGTGTTTCTTCACCCCTTTGTCCTTTGCTTAAAACGAAAGTTTGAAGGGCCCTTAGACGTAATTGATCGCTATCAGCTTTAAAGAACCCAAGATTTGACAAACGAAGCAGCAGAGGGATTGGCTGGCTTTGCTGTTCTTGTCGTCTGTCTTTGAATCTTTTTTCCGTGAATCTTTCTCCCTTTTTTTCTTTCTGATACGTTGTCTGTGGTTCATTCCCCGCCTGTGGATTTTGAACAGGAAAGGGATTTGCAGATGCATGTTTGCTTTTCATGATTGCTTTTTAACAGGAGGCAAGCGACATCTTGATTCTTGAACATTGCAGCAAGCGACCTTTGGTTTGAACAAGCTCTGAAGCACAATCTCGTGCATCTTCTTTTCGTGGTTTTCGAGCGAAAGTGCAAAGCATTTCTTGCAACTTAGCTAAGTTATAACAAGTCTCTGACCCCAAAAAAAAATAAAAAAAGAGTTACAACAAGTCCATTAATTTGCTTTAAAACATAAAAACTTTCATTTTACCCTACCGATTAACACTTGGACTTTAGAGGTACATTGCAAAACCGCCCTTAACTCATATCATGTTACAATGGCTAATTGATCCCGAACCACTTTAGATATTTATTTCTTTCTTAACAAGTCCAACGCTAGTGACATTTTAAAGGTAAGAGATAGTGACATAGATAGTCCCAAAATTTTGATTTAATATTTAATGTAATCCCTAAACTATATGAGATATCCTATGTTATCCTTCTATTGTTTCAAGTGCATAGATAATATTGAACATTTTCATGTGGTCTAGAGATTAAATTGAATATGCAAAAAAAATTTAGAGATTACATTGAACAAATTAAAAGTTCATGGACGACAAGGCACATTGAACTAAAATTCAAGGATTACATTGAACAAATTAAAAGTTTAAGAACAGCATCGCATATTGGGCCAAAGTGCAAGAATTATTTGTGTCGTTTTCCCCGAAGATAATATGCATCTTTCGTGCAATTTTTATTCGAAAATGTCTTGTTTAAATAAGAGGGTCATTCTCGGTTAATAGAAGAATTCAAGGGGTGGCTCTTAAATGCCAATGAGAAACTAGTCGTGTATCGGCCTATGGCCTTGATAAACCATGTGCACGCCCATGCTCGCCAAGGCCACATGAGTCAATGACCAACTTGGGGGCAGGCTCGAGGAGAGCCATTCAATTACGAAGTTTGGCCTGACCCGATTAGGCACGAGCTGAATCGATTGATGGGCGGTCTAAGAGTAACAAGTTAGTCGTGATCCGAGGGTCCGATTATCTTGAGCACGCCCAATGATCAACGCTACTAGCCAAATTTGGGGTAGAACCTCGACATCGCACTAAAGTGATCGATCGATTCCCCTTTATGGCTAAGTCAAGATGGGTAGCTTCAGTGGCCATTGTGATCCGTTAATGGCTAACATAGAGCCATAGATGGTCCTCGACAACCACTTTGGTGTGCGGCCGCCTGCCCTAGCCTTGTCTCCCCCCTCTTTTTACTTTAGTAGTTAGGCATATACACACAGTAAAAGCATAGTTAAGTGATTTCTTATCTTATCTTAAACTCCGTTTGTTTCACAGAAAATAAATAATTTGAAAATCATTTTCCTAAAAACGAAAGCTTGAGTCATTTATAAAAATAAATCAAAAATATTTCCACCGTTCACAAAAATATTTAGACGTGAATTGTTATTGATAATAAAAATATTTTTTATTGATTAATTATTTTAAGCGATATACACGATCTTTTTAGGAAAATATTTTTTAAATAATTTATTTTTCGAGAAAGAAATGAAGCTTTAATGATTTCTTTTTCCTTAATTTCCTCGGTTATGTTTTTCTTAATGTCTTGAATGAGTCATGTAATCGGAAATTACAATTTGTCCTCCCACAAGTCAAATATTTTCCTCAGCATGTTGTTCATTATTCATATCGTGCTCCTACCTAAATTTATATTTATCTCAATCGCTCCGTGATTTCTTAGTTCATTATCATCTAAGCTTTGCTCTCAGTAAACATATTTATCGATATCATTGTCCTTGCAACACTTTCTAAAACCTCACCGAATTCTGGCACATATCACTCATTCAATGGTAACTGGGCATTTGCCCCAAATTGTCCTCAATCCTCGAGTCTCAATTTCCACGTAAGCTTCGCTTAAAACCTAAAACCAAAAAAGAAGCCAAAGCCGGTGACGAATACTATACATTTCATTAAGAAACAAGATTCACTTTCAATCTATTAAACAACGGATTCTCATTGTTTCCTACTTATCGTCGCGCACAGTCATAGAATCATAGATTATACTTCCTAATTGGTGAGTTGGTTCCTGACTCGGAACCCATACTCGACTCATTTCGTACCGATGATTGGCCTAAGTTTTTTAAAGATACTTGATAAGATAACAAAGGCACAGTCCTCGCCACTCACATCACTATGGCCTGATCTGAATAACTCATTTTCAATTGAACATAGTATACCAATCTTATTTTTCATTTTTGCTAGAAAATACAGAATTCTAAATGAAGACGAAATCTTTCTGGAAATCAAGTATAATGTGGGTAGAGAGAGAGAGAGAGAGAGAGAGAGAGAGAGAGAGAGAGAGAGAGTTAATGGGAGTGGTTGTGGATTGGGTAAGGGGGTCTATATGAGGGGCGCCGGTGGGGTTAGGAGTTAGGGCTAATTAGGGGAGAGTCACGAGATTGGAAGACCACGACATAATTGGAAGATGGAAATCCTATTGGAAAATTTGGACATTTGCACAGGTTTTTGCTAATGAAAGAGACGGGTTGATTTGATGGAACCACCGCGGCTCCAGTGGGTTCGGTAGGGTTTCAACTATATAAGTTGTTTGGTTCCTACAAACTCTCTTCATGTGATCGCTTCCGGTCATGACCCACATGAGCTTGCTTCCAAAATTCCTTTCTCTTTCAGTCTTGCCATAAAAATTCGGTGAGGCTGCTGTTGACTGTTCTAAAAATTTCAGGTGATAAGTCAAAACATGATTTTAATATTTAAGTATTTTAATACTCCCACTCATGTGTAAGTTGAATTGTGTTCTGAGACTAAATCATGAAGATATATATTAAGGGTGACAAATAAGGTGCCGAGAAGGATTTGAACTTAGAATTTCCTGCTCGTACCATGTAATTTTATTTAGACCATTACTAACAGCTTGCAATAGCTAAAATCGATTTATGAACGTGTGGTTGAACATTTAAATATTTTAACGTTCTCTACTCTCGAGGGATTGGTCGGTAGTGATAGGCACAATTTTGGATTTGCGTTTAATCAAGTTGAACATGGACGAGCTTCATTTTATTCTAGAAAACACGTGATGGATTGCTTACAAAAATGAATGCGCGGTAAATTGTTGTCGATAATGAAAACATTTTTAATTGACTAATTATTTCATGAAATACAAGATATCGTTTTTAGAAAAATGTTCTCGAAATCATTTATTAATGGAGCCTAATATAGAATATTTTAGCATTCTTCACTCTCTTGTGATTGGAATGGAGCCACGGACGAATTTTGGAATTATGCTAATCAAATCAAACTTCGATGAGCTTCATCTAGCTAGTCTAAATTCTTCGAAAAGTGAAAAAAAAAAAAAATACTAGTCACTGTAATCTTGATTCTTCATATGATGTTGGCTCAAATACGCACTTTGACATATCATCCAACGCCGGCCAAGCAAGTCCTATGCCGCCGCATCAGTTCGACGGAGCATACCCCGCGTGAGCGTGCACGGCACCGAAGGGAAATCGCCGGTGAGCCGGTGAAGGGAGTTAAAGCCCTCCACTCAGCTAAGACAAGTTGGTTGGTAAAAATTACACCAAAGAAGAAGAAGGAGAAGAAGAAGAAGTTCATAAATCATGATCGCAAAAGTGACGATTTAAAAAAAGGGACTTTAAGTCCCCCACTAATTGATGTGTAGGTTCACTTGCCTTTCGTTCTCATCCAATTGACTTCCTATCTCGTATGTACCTTATTAGGAAGCATGTTGTTGGCGAGACCTTGTTAAAGAATGCGCAACCAAATACCACTAAAAGTTAAGTTAATCAATTCCAACGATTGCCAAAATAAAAAAATGAATATCACATACAAGCATATTTCAACCCTCCTTTTCAAGTGGAGGACCCAGGAAACACAACATGTGCACGTGAGTGAAATTTGGCTTTTAGTCGCGGCGGAATGCAGTGAAATTCAATTTTTCTACAGCTAATGGAAAGTCCGCAGAGAAAATCCGAATAGTTTAGTTCTAATTTACGCAGGATCGACCTTTTGGAGTTCCTCTTGGGGCCACTGTACTTGGCTTTAATTGCATGGCGTGGGTCACTATACTTTTCAATTTGGCAATCGGAGAACAACATTAAAAGTGCCAAAGTTTGTGTACGGCACTCACTTTACAGCTAAATCGGAGAAACGATCACTTAAGTATCAAATTGGATAAATTCCGGCGAAACTGATTATGTGACGTGTATTATTAATTTTGAAATATCACGTGGAAATTCTTTTCCAAAAATCAGTTCATGTGGCAAATTTTTTATAAAAATCGATCCACGTGGACTCCACTTCGCAAATTTTTTTTTATAAAAATCAATCCGCATGGCAATTTTTTTTTAATCAGTCCACGTGGCAACTTTTTTTTCAAAAAAAAAAAATTTACTCCACGGTGGAGTTTAAAACTTAAAAATAAGTTAATTTTTTAAAAAATTTAAATTAAAAAATAAGCTAAAAAACTAAAAAAAAAGTTTAAAAAAATGAAAATGAGAGGGTTGCAACGGTGAGGGTGGGGATGGCCTATGACCCCTGCGACCACTGGCGAGGGCCTGCAAACCCTCGCCCAGATAACGCCTTGGCCGTTTGCTTCGACTTCTTGTGTTAATTTCGAGATGGGTCTTCACATCGTGGGGCACATAGAGAGGTTGAATGGCAAAGAACTGACGTATCTGGAGTTCCAACCGTGGGGCGGCACAAAGAGAGGTTGAACGGCAACAAGTCGAGCTCGACTCCATTTTCACCCGCGCATTTCGTCGAGCGGGTGGCGGGTGATCGGGATTGCTTAGTTTCTCTCACTATTAATGCATTGGGGATACGGGTTTAGGGCTCCGGGGATGCGGAAGACCATTGCCAGCGACGGCCCTCGAGTAGACCTGGGCAAGGGCCGGCGATGGTGGGGCGGTGGCAAGGGATGTGCAAGTTCTTGCCACCGTAACCCTCTCAATTTCATTTTTTTTTTACTCTTTTTTTTTTTAGTTTTTTAGCCTTTCTTATTTTTTTATATATTTTTTTATTTTTTTACTTTAGCTTTTTTTTATTACTAACTCAGATCCTCTAGCGAGCCACGGAGGATTAGGTTATTAATAAAAAAAATTATCATGTAAGATTTCCAACAAAGCTCACTAGAGTTAATACTCAAATAAATAGTTTAAAAAAAATTGACACTTAAGCGATTAAAAAAAAATTGGCACCAAAGTGAGAATCGTACACAAACTTTGACATTTCTGATGTGCTTTTGCCGTTTGACAGCATAGTTAGTCGTAGAACGGCCAAATTGCACCGATTACAGAAGAAATTAAAGTTTAATGCATCTAACGATCAAAATCCAAGTTCAGTCATCTAACTACAACAAAATGGCTACATCAAAGTATAGTTTTCTCCAACAAAAATCTATCCTCGAAAGGTAAACCTAACTTTTTTATGGACCCAAAGGAAGATACGATTTTTTTTTCTGAATGCATCGTGAAAGATGTGTTAATATAAACTATACACACACATAATTGGCACTAGCAATTAAATAACAAGAGGAACTCATCATTTCTTTTTTGCTTTTAAGCATTTTCTACACATTTCTATGTCCTTGTGCCTATCCGATATGCGTTGAATGATCAATGTGAGTGTCCGCGCCACCGATAAAGAGAGCAAATAATTGATCTTTATCACCCGATTATTTTAACACGAGTTAGATGATTAGCATGATCCCCATTATGTATGCTTGGGAAGCTGAATTGTCGTATCAAGCACGCTAGATTGAGATAATTAAGAAAGTTTTTCGAGTTCACATGCTTAGATTAGGGTTCGTCATGAAGGTCCGAATCTTCTTTAACTTTCTTATATTGGTTATTATTGATGTTTTCTAATGTCCATAATTCAAATAATAACTTCATCAAAAAAACTACATTTCAATCGAATCCTGCATGGCCGCATTAATCGGTATTGTATCATCGGGTTCAATTTCAAGCATCCCGATCTTGCCCTCGAGAGATGGAAAAATCGCTATTTGTTAGGAGCGCGCAATGTAAGCCCATACCTTTATCTCGGGAGATCGCAAAGAGATAGCTCAAGTCCAAGCATGTCAACATATTCAATGGGATCCACCTCAATCAACATGTTAAACTAATGATTATGAGCCAGCTTATATATATATATTAAGGGTGTAACTTGCACATGCATCTCAATAACCATCACCTCACATGCGAGCTCAATATAATATTTGCTTCCTCTTAATTCAAGTACCTTTCCGCACCAACATGTTTCAAGCTGAAATTCCAAGGTCCTCCTTCACCGGATCAAACCAACATGTTGTTACACCGCAACGCACACTTTCACCCCAAGTCTTTTTCTCTAAACCGAACCATGAAATCTAAGATTTTTTATATTCATCAAATAACAACACATATTGGGAGTGTGCCAACAAGAAACCATCATTTGTTATACCATTTATTGAAATACGCATAACGTAAGCACGATACCTTCACCATGAGAGATTGTTAAGAGAGAACTCAAATCCAAACTCTTCAGCATATCCAGTTGAACCCATGTTCGTTCAAAAGCTTAAGTCAATGAGTTATGAACAAACTATGATAATTCACTGTTCCAAACCATGCTAGTTATTGGATGTGGGGCTATTCTATCACAAATGACATTTGCATCTCAAGAATCTTCCCCTCAAGTGTGAAGTCGGTGTTAAATTTTCTCCCCCTTCCCCTTCGTTAAACCAAACCATAAAGGTAGCCAGTTGGACTGCATTGCTACATCACAATGCCAACTTTCACTCCATGTCTCTTCTCTAGATTGAACCATGAAGGCTACTCGAAAATCACGTAGGTCAGAAGATTCATTCCTTGAAATATCCAACAAATACCGATACACATAGAGATATTCACCAAATATCAATACACATTAGAAGTAGGTCGTCAATCAACCATTGACTCTGGTATCATTTGTTGGGATACACGCAGCGTAAGCTTAATACTTTTACTCGAGGATATTCCCAAGAGGCAAATTCGAGCCCATCAACATATTCGGTTAAACCCACATTCATTCAAAAATTTAAATCAATGAGTTACGGGCCAAATTATGATATATGAACCACTCTACGCCACATCAATTGTTTAATGTTTAATACAACTTACACGTGCATATCAATATATCTAATTCTTAAACCCATCTTTGGTTCCCGTCTCTCACGACACCGCCGCCATTAATTCATAGAAACCGAACTATCTCTGTTTAGCTTGAGCCACAAAGACTTGATTAATCTTTGTTTAACCAAAATAAGTTCGCAAATCATACAGAGTACCTCAAATGTATTCTCGATCCGGTCTTGGATTTCACAAGTGTAACCTAAGGTTCCGAAAGCAAAGGATACGAAGAACAGCAATATTTATAGTAAAACTAGTGGAAGACACCGTATAAGATTCCGTGCGAGCTGTCGGAAGACAAGTGAGCATTTCATTGAACTTTGTTCCCCGGAGGAAAACGTCTCATAAATCGCCTCGAAATTAAATGATATTTAAGCATGGAATGAGAGAAAGTCAAGGCGGGGAATTCTACGTTCAAAGCTCCGAGACCAAGGCGTGCGTTTCATTAGCAGTAAAATCACATGGTGTGGGGTTCGGCCACGCTGGCCACCGGCTATCACCGGTTCCCGATGCTCTGCAGTGTTGACTGTTGAGGCATTGGGTTGGCTTCGCTCCGCCTGCCTGACCCCCGGTCGCCGGTCTGCACGAGAAGTCTTTTTATCACTTTTCAATGCTTTTACTCTTGTTCCATGCGCAAATGATAATTAATATATATATATATATATATTTTGTACGACATGGCACATTTATTCATAGTCCTGTCAAAAATATAAAATGAACGAAGATGATGCGCGACCCAAAATGGCACGCGATGTACGACTTGCATGCATAATCTAATAATCAAGATAAAATCGTTTATAGAATCTTTCTAATAAGTTCACCATATCGCATCCCAATGTGTCATTTCGCAGATAATTTGATTGAAGATTACAAAAAAGAAGAAGACAAGTATGGCGGCTTTTCCAATTTCCATGGGTTACCCAATAAATGAAGAATTATTAGAGGTGGGTATAGTTCCAGGATAGAATTGGAACTTAAGAATCAACTGATGAAAACATGGTAAGTTCCAAGTTTCGGGATATACATGGTGTGTCACATATTCCAAGAATAGGGAAATCAATTTCGACAAGTAAATTTCAAGTTTCGGGAGGTGGAACCTTGAACCCGAAAAAAGTTTTTGTATTTTTTTTTCTATGTCTTGTTATCTCATGACGTCCGATAATAAGTATGCAATATAAAACCTAGTATGAGCTTCAATTTCCAACGATATCTATAACTGAGAATTTACTTTGCTAATATTTCATGTTTTTTTTTTTTTATAACCGAGGTGTCCGCGCGGCCGGTGAGTTATGGCTCAAACCGGCGGTGGAGCACGACTATTCCTCGGGAGGGGCTAGCGCAGCATCCCACCGCCACGACCCCCCGCTTAAATCACCGACGCCTACGAGTTTCGAACCCAGGACCTCTCGTGAAAGGAACCGGGCTCAAACCATCGCGGCCACCGATGGGTGGGTTAATATTTCATGTTTTTCGTGTCTCTACAATTGACTTTATGGTTAGTTGATTGTAGCAACAAATAGTGATCATTATAAATACATGTAGAACTTGAGTAGATCCTAGAATTGACCTTGAAACCCGTGACAGGGTAAGTTCCAGAGTATATTGGGTAGGTTTCAAATTTTTATAAAAAAATAGGAACTAGTTCCGCCGAGGAGGTTCCAAAATGTTGAAGTAATGTGAAACCACTCACTCATACCTATATCGAGAAGAGAGCTAACGAAATTATTGAAAAAAGTTAGAAGATCCGACAATTTGTACTCAAATCCAAGTAACTACTTATCTGGCGCAACGGACCTAGCCAATCATAGGAGACCTACTCGGCGAACTTGCACCATTACGAACATTCATCGATCAGGCCGTGCTGAACGGGACCAAAACATGTCCGTGCCGATTCGACATGACGGACAGGTTCGTTCCACCTTCGAGTACTACTCGTGGACAGGTTACCACATGAATTATTGCAATGAGAGTACAACAACAATTTGTTTTCATGATTCCTTTCTTTTTGAACAGGAGGGAAATTTGTCAGTCTAAATTTCGACACGGCGTCGTACAGCATTGGACACAAGTCACTGTGGAAAACGACGGTCCGAATTCGCCGTACGTGTAGGAATATTATTAAGATTCTATACGGCTGATTTTAGCTTTTCAGGCAATAGTCTTTCTAAAAGATTTCTTTGCCGTCGCAATGCAACCGGACAAAGCCCACGACCGTGACAACACATTGCAAATAATTCACTCCATAATGGCATCAAGCCCCTCTTTCAATTTCTCCATGCAAGGACACACAGTTTTTTTCGCTCGCAGGGCTAATATATTTAGGGTTAATATCAGCAAAAATCTTAAATTAGTACATATATGATAAATTTATCCTAAATTATTTTTTGTACTATAAAAATTTTAAACTGATACATTTGTGATAAATTTACCCCAAATTAACTTTTGAACATCAAAAACCTCAAATTGATGCATTTGTAATAAATTTATCCTCGGATAGTGTTTGTTAAACCGGGTTAATACTACTAATAACCCTAAACTAGTACACTTGAGACAAATAGAGGGAAAAAATTCCAAACTGGTGAACCCATTAATTACCACGCATCATCCAACTCAGCAATTTCATGGTAAAATTTAACGAAAAATAACGGGAGGTGAATTTGTCACAAGCATACTAGTAAGGGATTTTTTGTGGTAAAAAAATTAGTTTGGGGCGATTTATTACAAATATACAAGTTTGGAGTTTTTCGTGGTTAAAAGATTAATTTTGGGTAAATTTATCACAAGTGTACCGGTTTGAGATTTTTTGTGGTTAAAAATTTAGTTTGGATAAATTTGTCACAAATATATCGGTTTAGGATTTTTCGTGGTATTAACCTATATATTTATGTAGGGCGAGCTTTCTCGTCATAAATAAATCTTTTTCGCCCTTTTATGGAAACTACTTGCTCATTAAAAAAAAAAGGTTTAGTTACTGTTGCGCGTCGGAATCTTTCGACATGGCTTTTTTGGTTATGGGTTCTAGACCCAAAATGACTATAGCCCAAAAAGGGTTACTCACGAGAGAATCTTTTATCGAACTTAATCCGTTCGTTTTCCGAAAAGGAGTTCGGGTCGAGTTTTAGACATAGAGTATCAAATGCAGCAGATTGACACAAAAGACGCGTTACAAACATATTTTCAACAACTTCGACGGCCCAATATGTGCAATAGTAGCAATATGTAACAAATTTCGACACGACCACGAAATTAAATCGACATGATCGGGAGATGATGTAGGACACAATGCTGGAATTTAATCAACAGCACTGGACGGGGGATTGTAGGACACAATATCGGAATTGAATCGACGGTATCGGACAAGATGGGTGAAGGGTACAATACCGGAATTTAATCGACTGCATCGAACCTAGTGAGTAGATGTCGGAATCTAATCGACGACACCTAATTCTGGATATGATACTCACCGGAATTGAATTGACGACGGGGATCTAAAAACTATAGCTAGGCTAGGCTAAAGGCTAAGAGCTAGTTGAAAATTCAAGTGTTTTGGGTTTGTTTTGTGTGTGTGTATCTTGCTACTGCGAGGTATTTATAGGCGAGCTCTTTGGTAACGGCCGAGCGGTTTCTTCCTTTGGCCCTACGCTTTACTCTTTTCCATAAGCCACGTGAATGACGGTTTCCCGGTCTTTGCGCCTTTTCTTTTTACCTCGTGGGGATTACCGCCAACCGCTTCGATCGTGGCCCCCTTCCGCGCGCTTTTCTTGCTCTGGAAGGAAGTGGCGCCTGAATTTACCTCTACACGTGGCACCTTTTTAATTGGCACATACCATACTTCAATGTTCCTTCCTGTAGCTGATTATCGCTCCCTCACGTACTTGTCACGAGTTTTTCTTGGATTATTTTAAGTGTCAACGGTTACATGAAATCCATATGTATTTCATAAATTAGATGATAGTTCCGAAAGATAAAACGAGGAAACCATCAGATTACTACGATGCAAAGATACCCAAGATATTTTATATATCATCAAAATAGAGCTTAACGAATTGGAAGATGAAATTTTGAAACTTCCCATAGGACGGACTTTCCTCGTACTCAAAATTTTAAAGGCAAGGTTGAGTAGACAACGTAATAATTATAATGCGATTCCCATGATTTTGTACCGTACAAATCGTACTAGTCTTTGGCCAGAAAATTAATGTTCTTCTATGGAAATAAAGCTCCATTTAAAAAAAAATAAGTTTTACATTCTTGAAACACCCTACTAATTTTGAAGATTAGATAAAGCGAAGACCCACTGTTGGAACAGGCCTCAAAAGGCAAACTTACAAAGATGCTTCGTCGTTATAAGGACATGCATGTGGCATAGTGAGGTACTGTACTTCAGAAAGATAGTTACATCGATCGAGTCTATTAATTTTATTTTTTTCACTGTTACTTCTATTGTTCGCGAAGATGGCTGTCGTCACCACGTCGAAGGCGATTTTGGACGGAGGAGAAGTGCCCTTCCTAGGAAACAATGGGGACACCGACTGCGACGAGTAACAGAGTTTACGATAATTATGGCATACATCGCGGGTGAAAGAAAGCTTTTTAGGAAGCGGTCTTCTTTACCATTGAATTGATGGTTAGAGAGAGAGAGAGAATGAGTAATTATAGTTCTCGGATCGTGGATGAATATGACATTGATGTTTGATAAACTCTTATGCTCTAGTTTTTCCTCGTAACATCCGTTAAGGAAAATTAATTTGTCTAGTAAATATGCTGGCCCTCGAACCCACTGAGTCCTTTAGTTCCATTATCCTCGGCCCATTATCCCTCTATGGTCTGACACAGCGAAAGGGCCAAGACCCAAGTGCATAGTAAACAAATAGTTTGGTTTTCAAGAGAAATACATGCTAAATTGCACCTAAAAGAAGGGCAACCTCCATGAGAAATCTTAATTATTTCGGTTAATCCAACGCAATAGCTAATAGAAGATCGTCCAGTTATTTATCAACAACAATAATCATATTAATTATTTAGGTTGTAATGGAATTGCTTTCCTTCCTCCCTTTAGGGTTTCTGTAAATCATTGTACCATTGAAACCTAACCCAAGATTAGTGAATTAATTTAGCAACTTTCTAGACATTAGGAACATGTAAAAATCAACTAAGAGGAGATGGGCATGGTTTTGTTTTATTCACTACTGAAGGTAGCCATGGACTCGCAAATGGGTCCTTCAAGAGTGAGCTTTCATTAAAAGGGCTAAAGCTAAAATAAATCTAGACAGTAAAATGCGTACATGAACACACGAGTAATGAGCCATCTCTCTGTAAATCCCATACTGCTTTGAATCCTTTTTTCTGTTCCATCGCGATCCTAACTTAAGCATCGGAGGGTTCCAACGAAGTCCGACGCGAACGCCATTGCTAATGACTTTCTAGAGCATTCGAACATATGCAAATCCAACAAGAGGACTGGGGATAATAATTTGCACGGCACGCGAAGAAGCAACCATAACTTTTGATCCAGGAAGAGTTACGAGCCCCATAATGCCCATATGGGAATCGCGTTCCGGGCACTATGCTTGGCCAAATGGGATTGCAATCCTTTCGGATCTCAAGAAACATCATTAGACATGTCTCGAGGCACTTTTCCATTTGTAACTCAATTTTTTTGGGTTGCTTTCTTAATTACTTAAGGATATTTCTTCTGGATTTCCACTATCATCGGGTTAGCAGGGCGTTGATTTGATTTTTTCTATGCACCGGACATCTTTTCGTCATGTTTTACAGAATACAGAAAAGGGATTTCACTCTATTGTTACGCCTCTGAGCATGCATTACTAAGTGCGTGCTTGAGGATCGATGAGTTCGTGTTTATCTATCGCTTGCTGTGTCAAGGTCACCGCATGGGGACTTCCTTTCTTCGTGGCATTCGAGTTCAAGGCCTTCGAGATCCGGCACCGGCAATGTGGAGGACCCATCAAACTTGGGCATCAACCAAAAAACACTACAAAACAATCAAAATGATCATATTTCATCTACTATGCAAGATCAGTAGAAGATCCTCCTGAGTGCACATAATCTATGTTAAAAGAAAATTTTTTGTGGGGAACTCCTTTTCCTAGCCCTGAAAGTGCGGACTTTGGTGTGGCATTGTCAGGACAAAGTTGGGGGGCTTTAAGGAACAGACAAGGCAAACATGCTGGATGTGTCACTCTAGTTTTATTTCAAAGTGAGAGGAATCTAACTTAAACAGTTGTTTCCATAGTCCCGAAAATTTGGCTGTCATCGCTAAAATTCATGAACAAGTTTGGCAGGATGTCTTTGTTTGGGACTCTTGTGCCTCTTGAACAGCTCCAGTTACTATTCCTCTATGCTCTGCAGGAGCTAAAGTAGGGTATGGATAAGAGATAAGGAAGGGGAAAACGATCTGATTTTCCGTCAGAAGAATTTTATTGGAGATCTGCAGGAAAGAAAAAGCTTTTCATCTTGGCCCTCCTCCAGGATCAGTCATTTCCAACAGTGGGGAAGAAAATGATGCGTTAGGGTCTCATTTCTTGATGAAAAACCTTGTTTCACGCACGTTAAACATCAATCTTTTCTTCTTTTACCCAATCTCTTTCGAGGTGACCTAATTCGATCTCGACGCTGAGAAGAATTCACAATCCATCCAATACCATGAGGATTCTCCTAAATCGCACAAGATTCCAAGGAAGTTTTTCATCTTGGCCCTCCAGAATCAGTCTTTTCCAACAGTGGGAAGAAAATGATGTGTTAGGGTTTCATTTCTTTATGAAACTTTCCCCCTTGATTTCTTCTTGATTTCCTTGACAAAAAGTGAAAAAACCAGTTTTCTCATATGTTAAACATCAATCTTTTCTTCTTTCACTTGCTCTCTTTCGCGGTGACCTAATTGTTGAGAAAATAAATAGATAGGAGTAAACTCGCAAGCGTACACGCACAAAGTGCACAGAGAGGAACATCTCAATTTTTCGTGTATCAAAGAGCTAAACTTAGTGTATAGATAGACATTACAAATATATAGTGTCTCAGCATCGACCCTAAGAATTACTACATATTGAAGTAGCTAGCAAAGAAATAACTTGACTAAAAATTGGAGTAACATAAATTACTACTCAAAGATGTACTCAGAAGAATGTTATAGCCATTCTAAAGCCGCGTTACGCCAATTCTTGTCCCAGCTCCACTTGTTGATTTCTATTTGTTCGAACGCTCTATAAAGTATTTAACAAACGTGTACACATCAAGTTCAAATCATTAAACTAGACTGAATCAAGTTGAAATTGTGGGTTTGGATCATCTTGAGGAGCTACTGCCGATCGAGTCATCCATCTCAGAGTCATCAACATCTTTGGTCCCAAAAGATTCAGAGCAAAGATGTTGATGACTCTGAGATGGACGAATGTTTGCTCTGAATCTTTTGGGACCACAGATGTTGATGACTCTGAGATGGACGATCGGATTGGCAGCAGGGTCTGTGGGCCGACAACACGGCCTGTTTAGAGAGGATCTCAAGCAACACAAGCGTTGTGCGCTCACATGAAGCAAAACAACATTGCATGCTGCTTTTCACATGCGAGAACAGAGATCAAAATGTTGACGAACCAAAGAGTTCACCATTGAGAGCCTTGCGGACTGCTTGGACCGGTAGCCATTTAGCTGGGATCCTTTCTACGGTGCTAGGAGCTTGGATGCCCCTTGCAATTTTTTTTTGTTTAGTACATACATGATTTTGAAAATTAAACTGATTTAGAAAAGAATTTCCCCCAAACTTTGTTGGAACATTAAAATGAAAAAGATGCATATGAATTGAAATTGTGTATACATGATTCAAATATATTCATGGATTATTGGATAATAAGTTGAACAAAATTTCAAAATGAAACTTAGATTTGTTCGGATCACACTAAATCAATTAATTCGGCTTGGTTTGGTTCATTTAAAATTCTCATTTGTTTCCGCTCAAAATCAATTTTTTTTTTGCTCAAATCGATTTAGTGTGGTTTGATTCTGTCTAGTAACCAAAGTCCAAAACTAAATTCTGCTTAGTCTTAGGCTCTATTTGTTTCATAGAAAACGAACAATCCAAAAAAATGTTTTCTTAAATATAATCGTCTATATAACTTGAAATAATTAGACGTTAGAAAATGTTTTCATTATTGACAACAAGTTATGTCTAAATATTTTCGTGAAACATGAAAATGTTGTTCGTTCATTCATTTTTGTTAGCGATACAAGCGATTATGTTCACTTTTACACTTCCAAACAAGCAAAAGTTATCAGTACTCTTTTCACTAAATTAATTCTAGATGTTTGACTATTATCTTTCCTCTCCTTCAACTTCACTTTCATTTGCATTAAATTTATCGTAAACCGCTTAAGTTGAGGAGCCAAAGCGAGGCATTTAGGCACAAAGGGCTTTGACGCTGAACAAGCAAAAGCTTGCATTATTATGATAGCTTTGGTGTTCTTGGGAATCCCTCTGCACTCATTAAGTACAAAACAAAATCAAATTTCATGTTTCATTTGGTCTCGCGGAAAAGCAAACTTTCATCCTTGAGCATAAATAACTAAAGGATTCAATTTTCTGGATTTCGATCCTGGGCCGAATGATATTTCCAGTCTTGGAATATCTGATCATACAGAACACCTCTCGGTTGCTCATTAAGTTCTGGCATAAACATGTGATCTTTCTTTTATGAGTAAGGAAAGTTATGGAAGAACACGAGCTCTATGAAAAAAATAATAATGTGCGGACTATTCTTTCGATACGCCCAATCCCCAGGATCTTTTGTTGCACGTGCTAAAGCTGAATAAACAATCGAAATCTTAACGAGGATGTCAATTCGATTGCATATTGTATGGAAGTCACGTCCCAACAGAAGAATTCATAAAACCAGCATGATCCCATCGATCTTGTCAGTAATGTTCATACAAATGGTATCTATTTAGCTGCGACTACAGGTAATTTATTTCACTTTGGTTTGTCAGATCGTTAGAGACTTAACTCGATATTCTAGCTTAGTGTATATTTGATCTATATTGACTTTGATTTGTTAGATCACATCTTTAGATTCAACCCAGTTTTGAAAGACTATGTGAACTCTAATACAGTAAGTACTTTCCCAGTTTTATCTCCATCGGCATAATGTTATTCTAACTTCTATCAATAATCCATTCGATGTTTCTTGCTGACCTACTAGTTAAAACCTTAACAAATATTCAAGGTCCAATCTCACATGCTTGACATTTCAGGCACTGTGATCGATCCTAAGTAGCAATGCGATGTGGACAAACAATTGGATTCCGCATCGAGAATATAAGGTTTTTGCTCGGGCATTTGTGTGGAACAAACATATCAGTAGCAAGATCGAGTGACCTATGTAGAGTTCATGTAGATCTATAAGGATAGGGCAAATTTTTTTGGTCGAAAGGATGGAGCAAATGACAAGCCCTGAAGATCATATGTGAGAACAATGCAAATTAAAGAGCTCAGCAGATTAGACAAAACTTAACTTGAGTAATATATTTAAGGTAACCCGAATTATTTCAAGAGGGAACATTTAAATCCTCCTCCTTTTTTATGAGATGATTAGGTTTTCTAAACGCAAGGCCATATCGAATTCCTATGAAAGAACTTACGCTTCTGCAATACACAAGGGATTCAAAGAGAAGCTTCGTTGAACTTCCAGAGCTAGTTCCTCCAAGCTTAGGCGACATTCAAGCCCTATCTGCAATAGAATCACAAATTTTCAATTAATAATGAAATCATACAAATGAAACAATCTTACAAAATTCCTTTCATTGAGGACTTCAACGCAAAGGACATTGGGTTTGCGTTGTTCATATCGATGCTTGACGCATATTGCAGATTAAGTTCAATGTGCCACCGAGATTCGTTTTTTGTGTCGATCTTAGTATCTTCAAGGTGTCTAATATGTGCAGGTCCAATGTCGCACTAAACTGTTACGTAAAAGAAATTACAGTAATGCGAACAAGAAAAATCAAGTTTATTCTATCTAGTGCGTGTTACTGTGTACATGGATCGCTGTACACATTCGCCATAATCCAAGATCTATAACTAAGAATAGAAGCATGAATGAGCTTATGCACTAGCAAAAGTTTTCCCATGCACGGTTCTTGCTCTAGGGTTGATCACGCATATCACAATGAATTTGCTTCGGTGCCCTTGAAGTCTTCCCTTATACCAAATGAATTCGTTTTGCCATAGATAGTTCACAAGGTCCATCTGCGAATGATAAGAAGTTCAAACTTCTTGATAGAAAGCAGTAGCCGCTAACTATGTTTTGGCATGTGAGTTCGAACAAATTCGCCCCAGTGGTAATGGCAAGACCGTGAAGCTCGAGACGTGAATTGAAATCCTACATCCTCATGTATATAAACTCAGGTTAACTCGCGTAGAATTCTCGAATCCATTCGACAATTCATATATGTAGTTAGGAAAGACGTAGTGTATCATAGTGCTTCTACATCTAGAATGATAATACCTTCTATTATCCAAGAACCTTGAAACTTCAGTGATGTAACCGAATCTCTTTCAGCACCGAGAATCGAGATGACAATAGAGAAACCACAACTTTTAGTACCTTAACGACGAAGGAGTACAGAACCGTGTCTTCCATGCTGCTGATGTTGAGATGAATAATCTGAAATGAGAGTTTCTCAAGGACGCTAATTATTTTCAAGATTTGGCCCGGTATCTTCCGAGCGATTACCTTCAGCAGCACATTCGGCCCCGAGATCTTCGCCTCGACATCGGCAGCTGAGGAGTTGCAGCACACTCCTAATTCCTTATTAGCAGCGGTGCTCTCGAAACTGAAGGGACTATCGGGGGCCGGCGGCGGCGTGTTGATCAGCTGGAGCTGTCTTGGGCTAGGGCTAGGGCTAGGGCTTAGACTCTTCCTCCTCTTGTTTGACTCCAAGGATTGTAAGACTTGTTGCAGTTCCTTGATGAATTCTATTACGCCGCCTATGATGGACGCTTGATCCCCCTATAAAAATTAATTCCATTTGATTTCGATCATAATTTCTACAAATCTAAGGTCTATTGCACAATAGGGTTTTATATATAGGAATCGAGCTACTTAATCGTATGATCAATTTGAGCTCAATTACTTCTTTACTCGAACTTGATTCAGCAGTTATCTTATGCTTGCCCGATTTGTTGAGTAAATGAACAAAATCGAGATTTGACTTGCTAATACTTACACTCAATCAAAATTAAGAAAGTTCCAATGTCAATTGATTGGCAGAGTTTGAATTATAAAGACGATTCCGTGCCTATATCTGAAGTACCAACGCTCATCTACACATTTTTAATTGCAGCTCGAGAGTTCTCGGTGAGCTCAACTTGAAATTCCGATATAACTCATGCACGGCTTAAGATCAAGCAAATTGATATCAAGCCTAGAGTCGAGTTCGAGCAACGTGTACTGCAACATCGACACTGTACTATGATCTCATTTACAGTCCACACGCATGGGACGGGAGGGAGAGAGAGAGAGAGAGAGAGAGAGAGAGGGTTTTACTCGTTTGATGTAGAAGCATGGGGTTAAGGAACGCAAGACCTTGAGATGTTCATTCATCTGCCTTCTCCTGTTTCTCTCCACAGCTATGTGAGACATGACTTTGTCTGTCTGTTTCCTTCTTGATGGTGGTCTTCTTCAATTTCAGTTTTTGGGCAATCTATCAGCGCACCGACTCAAAAAAAGGAAAGAAGCTCTCAACTATTTATAAGCTGAAAACTTTGACGACGAGAAGGAGCTGACTCAGTACACTGTTATTACTGCTATTTACTCCTACTTGTGGTCTCATTCAATGCCATATGCTGCACTCCCGTGAAGTTACTTTTACTCTTCCTCTCTCTCTTTCTCTAGGTTCTTGGTATGCAATATTACACCTCTCACGTTGAATATCTTGGGGTCAATTACGTTCCACACGCGTGATGATGGATCAAAAAGGAGCATAACATAGCGATAGTTCTCTGGTTGTTTCATCTTTTCCATGCACATGCATTATATTTACACACTCTCTCTCTCTCTCTCTCTCTCTCTCTCTCAATAACATTGCCTTCACTCATGCCTCTCTCGCTTAGCTCTTCGTAGCTGTCCATCTCCATCGTCATAGCCAGTCCTATAGCTCGCTTTGGTATTTATGAGACGAGTCGCAGGAACATGTTTGTGAAGACGAGGCACTTGATTTCAGGATAATGTTTGTTTACTATCACATTCTGTTGGTGGTTTCTCTTCAACAAGACTTCATAAATCTCTTCTTTTGCTGAATGACCACAGGAGTATCCTTACTCTTGCAAGAACGGTTCCGCCTGGACTCATATTATGAAGTGTTCTCATCATCCCAACTGATTAATGAAGATACCAAATAGGAGTTCATCTCTGGTACTATCATCACTGTCTAGCAAATTGACATAAAAGGAAGTGTTGTTGATTCCCTAAACATGCTTCGGAATATGCTTAATGTCAGATTTTGTCATGGGTTACTCGTGTTTTCGAGTATTGCACAATATTTACAATGACTTACTCCTCCCATATGAAATTGGTAAGATTAAATGCTTCAGTATCTTGTCCGTTGTCTCTATGCAGTTCTAGCACATCTATTCTCCTTACGATCCACTATTTTTGCAGAATTTCTCTTCATTCACAGTTCATCTTCCGGCAATAGTTTGCTTCAGATAGGTGCAGTAGAGTTACAAGATAGATTTTAGAAAAAAAAAATTACCATCCACCGAGGACACTTGACAAGTATCTGAGGAAGTCCAAAAGAAGGGCTTCCTATTCAATCTAAAATAACCAAAAAGAATCCATGAAGGTAAGCGACATCCACTGCAAATGAATTTCCAACATTTCTCGAGTTTTAACTATTTAAAGGGCTAATTCGATATCAGGCTGAAATGGTTGTGGCATTGTTTAGAGAACTTTCGAATTCTTGCAGTTGTACCATGAAGCCACTGTTAGGAGCTGCCTGAGGCCTTCTGGTCTTTATATGTTCCAGAGCTTGAGACAAGCGCATTCCCCGCCGCTTCATGAGATAAGCTGCAACCACCGTCACACTGCCAAAAGAAAAAAGAACTGTTATTGAAGAACAGCTATGCAAAAGAAAGTTATGGAAAAAGAAAGTTGTCACTAATAATTGCAAACTTCCTCTTGACAATACTTAAACCACTGGGTTCAAATGCCACAGCATTTCAAAATACCTCGACGTGACAGGGGACTAAGGAATTTGCATCTGCATATTTATACATTGCCAAAGAACTTCAAGTTATTCGAAAAAAGTTTCAGCTAAAAACCAATATCTGTACCACCAAGTTTCTTCTTCTTTCATCTATATTTTTTTGAAAAAGTAACTGAACTCCAAGTTGCATTAACCTAACATATCTTCCTTGCAGAGAGTCAGAAGGAACAAACAAATGTTTTACCGAACAAAACGGAACGAGCTGTGACGATTGCTAGAGATGAACTTCAGCAGTCAAATGGTTGTTAGATCAATTGGAAGGATACTGGTCATGGTGCATTAAAAAATTACGTTTCCAATCTCTCCAAGAACCGGGCCTTGTTCTTAAAACCCATTTGAAGCATAATCTACTCACCCCAAAGCACTTATCAACCTAGAGTTGGGCAAACTCAGTACAGTTCATACCTAGTTGGCCAAAGTGAAAAATGTATGAGTACCTAGAACTCAGTGAGATTGGAGTACCTAACGAGAACAGTCTAAGATCAAGTATCAATGAGATAACTTATAACTTAGTAAATCAAATTGTTCATTCAAATGCAAGATAGAGCTAGAAAACAACCTTCTGGAAACTCCCTTATAACAGTGGACCAGTATGCTGCCTCCCTGTCTTCTAGCTTCATCAATGAAACTGATACACTCCTCGAAGTGCTGTTGAATGTGCGTGTCCTCAGAGTCCTTGACTTCAAAGAAAAACACATAATAGTATCCAGTCTCAAGGCTCGATATGGCCTAACACAGTGACAAGGACTAGAGACTCTTCGATTTAGGCAGGCAGCAGAGCTTAACAATGTGACACTGAGGACTAAAAAACTGAACTGGCATGAAAGAACACGAAGATGACAAACTGGAAGCATACTAGATACCAAGAAAAGGTTGCATATATGGAGCTTACATAGATAGATTGAAATTTATTGACAGTATCGTCGGAGCACAAAATTATTTGAAAGATTATAAGAATCACTGAGATGTCACAGATAAAGGAAAAGTGTAAAGAGATCCACACAACGAGCATGTTCTCACCAATATGAAAGGACTTAAGGACTTGGTTCAGGAAAGGAAGATGTTATTTTCACATTGAGATAGAGAGGTACCATTAATTTCTTTATAGACAAAATCATTGGGAAATGCTGGGGCTAAGTTAGCCACCGTCAAGATGTGGGTGACATTTAAGCTCTTCAGCCCGTCCTTATTACTCGCACCTCTGTTAGAACCCAAAAAGAGACCCTGAGAAATGAAAGGGAACGGTTCAGAAATCAGCAGGTCCTAGGTTTCATTTCCTATTTATAAAACTGAAAAGAAAATACTATAACCTCTATAGCGGTTGCGACATTGTGTGGATTAAGCATGACAAGATTAGTCTCCCTAGTATGTTTGACTCGGTAAGATAAGTTACCTCTTCGATTTGGCACACTCTGCAGCCATCAAACAGATCCATTGTCGTGTAGGATAATTCTCTGCACTACTCTCTCTTCACCCTTCAAAATAGCACAAAATGGCTTGGGGATGAATGTTTGTTCAGCAACCCACAAATTTCACTAGTGAAATTCCATAATGAAGAGAGACATTATGAATAACTATTTGGAAATCACAAAGGAATCGGCCATCTCTCACCTGCCATAAGAAATTTACCGAACCATTTATTTTACGAGAACTTTTTTCGAAAACAAATAGTGATTGAGATGCAGAAGAAACTCTTAGTTCATGCAAATTCGCCACAAAATTCAATCTGAGTTCATGCCAACCATTCTACTGTTTCATGTAACATCAACAGAGAGTTTCTATCTACTCTACAGAGATAAAAAAAAGTGACATCTTTTGGAAATGAATGTGGAGGTGGACGCCATTAGTAATCAAATTCATCTTCTCCTTCTTCTTCACTAGTAGCATTCTCGCAAAGTCCATTTATCACATGACTAATTCAGCACTCAACCCGAAAAAAAAAACAAAAAATTCTGTGTGACTGCCTAAAATACTTCCCTTTGACAGTACTTGATAAGTTTTGCTGAAGTAATCACGAATCAACCGAATTGAACAACCATAAAACCCAATGACCAGCTCACCAAAAAGAACCATCTTCTATGTCCAAGCACATAAGGAAGGATAAGGGGTGAAAAGATACTTCTTTTTTTTCATAGGTGTTCGTTCCGGGAAGATGGTCAGCGGCATTTAAGTTGAATAACATTGGGAACAAAAGCGGGAAGCGATCCCTGCAAATACATAAGCATCGTCGACAACATACGTACGCGCTTTTGATGGCATATTCACATTTATCGGTGTCAGATACGCCATGAATTTGCTGCGAGATGACATGAAACCCTGGAGTACCCAGGATTCACGGAGGAGTAATGAGCCGAATTCAGGAATTGGGCCTTACCGGCGAACGCTGAGATGGAGTCTCCGTGACGGATGATTGATTATGGCGGTTCACTTGTCTCTCGTTGACCTTCTACGCTTGAGAGAGGAAAGGGAGAGAGAGAGAGAGAGAGAGAGATTGGGTGGAAGTATGCACTTATAAACAAAAAAGAGAAAACGAATACTCCTTTGTTTGTTTCGCCCATAGTGACATGGACCATAAATGGTCTGCATTCGATTTAAAAAATAAATTTAAATGGACCATAAATAGATTATTTAATTAATTTTAAATGAGTTACCTTACTATTTTAAATGAATCATAATAAACATTTCAATTTTTAATTTTTAATTATTTTGATAAAAAAAAATTTCTTTCTTTCTTTTTTTTTTTAGGAAATCCGACGAGGTTCATGCACCCTTGCTCGCCTTTGGCGAGGGCCCGACCCTTGATCGGAAGCCCTCACTTAGTGGCTAGCAAGGGTTGCTCGCCCTCGCTTGCTGTTGGCAAGGGTGTGACGGTCCTCTCTGATCTTAGAAGAAGAAAAAGAAAAAAGAATATAGTTATTATTTTGTTATGTTTTGATTTTTTTTTTATTTTACAAAAATCGTCCACCGTGTTTTAGCATTATAATTTTTCAGGAAATTTATAAGAAACAAGTTTTCCTAAATTAGATTAAATATAGAAGTTGTTTAGCAATATGGGTCGGGTCAAATATGGATCGAGAAATTTGCATTGGAATAAATGGGTCATAAACCGATTATATGAGTCAATTTGGATCGGACAATTTATGACCCAACCCACCCGTTTGACATGTCTAATTGAAAGCAAAATGTCAAAAGCTTTTTGATGTTTAATTTTGTTCATATATAAAAAAAATGGTTGTCTAAAATATTATTGCCATATGAAGTATACATTTTATGGGTTTTAGACTCCGTTTGTTTTAATAAAAACGAATTTTGTGAAAAGTATTTTCCTAAAAATAATTACTTGTATCGCTTGCAAAAATAAATCAACAAAAACTATTTTCATTGTCCACAAAAATGTTTAGATATGAATTGTTATTGTTAATGAAAATATTTTTCACTAATTAATTGTTGTGAGTGATACAAGCGGTCATTTTTAGGAAAATCATTTTCAAATCATTTGATTTCCGAGAAACAAATGGAGACTTTGTTAACAAGATAAACAGACAGAAAAGAGAAGCCAAAACAAATAGGAAAAGCGAATTTATAGAAAATTAATCTCACAAATGCTTATAAAAATTAAAATGAGAATGGTACTTCATTATAAAAAGAAAAGGCAATATGAGAGTGGGTAAGTAGATTGAAGCTCTATATAATCGTGCATATGAGAAAGGAGTTTGGTGAAACAATTTTTTTTTTTAAATGGAGAAATCATTTTCCTCATAGGGGTGAGCGGTTCCAAGTTCCGAATAAGTTCCACCTGGAACCCGGAACCTATCCGCTAGTACGAGTTCCTCATTTTTCGGAATTTAGAACATACCCTATGTACTATGGAACTTGGAACTTGAAACTTGGAACTTATCCTATCACGGGTTTCGTAGTCCGATTCCAGGGTATCCGAGAACCTGCAATTTTACTAAGAACATTTAAGAAAAGCAGCTCCAACATCCACATAATCATTTTTAATTACATGGAGTGATTAGCAGTTGATAAAAAAAAAGCTAGTGCATTACGAAAGTGCAAGATTGTAAATTATAAACATGAGACTAAAAAAATTCAAAGTATTTGTAATATACCAGCATGCCACTTGTATAATACCTTTTTGAAATTATCTCGGATCTCTTCCCTATTTGAGTACAGCACAATCGAGCTCAAGTTTTCAATTTTTTTTAGCTTGCTCTTGTAAACTTCTCTCATGTTCAGCTTAGGCTTTCTTTTCCTCCACCAACTCCAGAGCAATTTGCTCCCTCTCCGATTCGGTTTGTTAAAGAAGTTTGAGTGATTTCAAGATCACATTCCCAATTTCTATGACACATATACAACATAAGTAGCAACATTTCCAATTTTTATGACACATATAAAAAGTGCCGGTTCCTGTTCCGATTCCGGTTCGGTTCCATAAAGAACCGGGAACCGGAACCGGACCGGCGATTCCTCAAAATGCGGAACCAAGAATCGGACCCTATTTCACTAAAACTTGGAACCGGATCAGAACCACGGGTTCGATTATCCGATTCCTGATTCCATCGTAGAACCATGCTCACCCCTAATTTTCAACATGTAAGATTTCTTTTATCATAAAGTAGTTTCCTTTGACTATCCACTTTCAGTGAACCAAATAAATGAAAGTGTGAAAAATCTTTTCATTTAATTGTTTTTCATAAAATAAACATAACTTAAGTCAAAATCATAATTTATCTCACTTTTTTTTTTTTTTCCATTTTAGCCTCACATAGATAATTAGATATCACTCTAATAGTGTAATGGCGCTTAGCTTTGACCTTTGTGGTAGAATTGGCCAAAGAGAAAAGGAAAGAATTGTCAGAAGAAAGAAGTTAATTTTCCACTTTTCAAAACGAATCTCCCCTTGATGAAATTTTTTTAGTTGTCCTTACAATGTAATAACCAACTTCATCCTTGCACTATATGTGCGAAAATCTAAAATGCCTCCATCTATATAATTAGAAAGATGGATAGAACAAGGTTAGTCAAGTATTTAGTATAAAAACTAAAGCTCTACTTAGTTTCCTAGTACGATAAAATCCCAAAATTCACTTTTCACAACTTTCCCATCCATCTATTTTTGATGAAGTTATTCAATTTTTCTATCGACTTCCTTACAACAATACTTAGCAGTTATAAATTTCACAACAAACGTCATCGTGAGGAAAAGTACCAAAAAAATTCATATACCTTTCAATTGAATCGGTTGATATCAATTTAGTCCATCCAAGCCAATTTAGGTCAGAAATTGTTGACGTGGATGCTAGCTATCCTACGTGGCACAAGCGAAGGCGACGTGGGCATTTTTTAATTTTTAATTTTATTTTCTTCTTTCCATTTTCAATCTTATCGGTGGCCGGCAACACAGGCCATGGCCGGTAGTGCGAGCACCGACAAAACCCCCCTCACCAGATTTGGCAAGGCTGACCCTCAAGCAATCCTCACTTGATTTAGGGAGGGAGGCCTTACTAACACTCACCCTCACCTAGCCGAGGCTAGCCCTCATCGGCCAAGGCTAGTGGTTGGCAATCGGTGGTTGGCGACCAACCGCCGACGGGAAGAGGAGGGAAAGAAAAAGAAAAAGAAAATAAAATAATATTACTAAAAATTATTTTAAAAAAATGTCCATCTCAAGACCGGCCGTGTCACCTAGGGACCGCCGGCATCCACATCAACAATTTTTTGGCTTAAATTGGCCAGATTTACTAAATTGGTACCAATATGAAAAGGCTTATGAGTAAATTTGTCCCATTGAAAAGGTTTAAGATTGAACTAATATCAATACAACAAATTTATGACTACTTTCATATTTTCCCGTCGCCGTGGTTGACAGTTGACAACATGATTATATACGTTGCTAATGTTCCACCGATAAGTTGACTCCAAGATCACAATGAACTCTTCAACCGTTAAAAGAGATATTTCTTGAGTAGGAGAATGCTTACTCTTAACTTTTTCTTTTTCCTTCAATTGCAAAGGAGCAGCTCAAAATTAGACCACGACTCCACCAAATCTGAGTCACCCTTGAATCGGGTCGTGTGGTCTATCTTCCAAATTACTAATAATCTTACAAAGAAGGTTCGAATCTTGAAATAGTTTTGTCTTTCCACGTATATATGCGGACAATTTCCTCATACTGTAGCGATAATCCGTTTCCGTTTAGTAATAACTTGATAATAAGCAAAATTGAACAAAATCTTTGTGAATATTATCTTCTACTTTTTTTTTTTCATACACGCAACGTGGGTGCACTTTTGTTGGCAGTACTAGAAAGGAACCTTATTATTGATTATAAAGATTATGTGTTAGTACAATGAATTGTATTGATTAGAAAGAAACAAGGAGAGGAGAAAAAATAACTAATTTTTTTTTTTGGATGAAATGAGAAAATACTGTTATTCACCAAGAAAACTTTGAGGCATAACACTTTTTATTCACTCAATTTGATAATATAAGCTTGGTTTGTTTTATGTATTTTTCATAATTATATACTTAAACTAAAGACATAAGTTTTTGGGAATCGGAGAAATGCATTCAAGACAATAGTGAAACTAACATCCTTGATTCTACTCCAAATTTTAGAACTTCTTTTGCTTTTCCTAACAGAGCCCTACCTTAAGAATGGCAACTGGGCCGTGCCGGCCCTCTTCGGCCCAAGCCCGTTAGCTATAAACGATTCAGGTTTTTTTTTTTGGTTTTCTTCATGCAGTTCTAGCACATATATTCTCCTTACTATCAAGTATTTTTCACATAACTGTTCTTCACACACAGATGGCTTGCTTCAGACAGGAGCAGTAGAGTTACAACTCCAAAATTTACAAGTCCAGAACAGAGGAGGCTTGACAAGCATCTGCTAAAGTCTAAAAGGGGTTCTTATTCAATCCAAAATAAGCTGAAAGAATTCATGAAGTAAGGGATATCCATTGGAAATGAATTTTTGAACATTTTTGAAGCAAACCATGTGAAGGGGCTGACTTGAATTCAGCCTCGAATGGCTGTGGCATTGGCTAGAGAACTTTCGAAATCCTGAAGTTGTACAATGAATCCCCTGTTAGGAGCTGCCTGTGGCCTTCGGGTCTTTACGTGTTCTAGAGCTTGAGACAAGCACATTCTGCGCTGCTTCATTAGATAAGCTGTGACCACTGTCACACTGCTCAAAAAGGGAAAACAACCGTGTATCAGGAACAATCATGCCAAAATGGAAAAAGGAAAAAGGAAAAAGGAAAAAGAAGTTGTCACTAATCATTACAAACTTGCTCTCGACAAAGGTTAAACCGCGCCGCTAAAATGCCATAGCATTTACCACTTCAAATTCCATCTTTCCCCCCTCTCTGCAGTTGGAATGTCGACGCAGCCCATCCAACGAGAAATAGTTTGACGTGACAGGGGAAATATTGATACTGCATCTGTATATGTATAGGCATTGCAGAAAAACTTCTAGCTAGTCATAAGTATCAGCTAAAAATTAATGTCTTTACCCACCGAGTTTCTTCTTCCTCTTTCATTTGAGTTTTTTTTTTTTTTAACTAAACACCAAAGTTGCATTAACCTAAACTATCTTCTCCGCATAGAGCCAGCAGGAACATACAAACGTTTTATCGAAGAATACTGAATGAGCTCTAATGGTTGCTAGACATGAACCTTGGCAGTCAAATGGTGAAAAGATCAATTTGAAGGAGACTGATCATGGTGCATTTGGTCATGATGCATTAAAAGGATACTTTTCCAATCCCTCTAAGAACCAGGCCTTGTTTCTAAAACCCATTTGAAGCATAATCTACTGTCCCAAATCACTTCCCAACCTAGAGTTGCACAAACACAGCAGGGTTCATAGTCGGCCAAAATAAAAGAAGAGGTATAGGAACCTAGAACTCCAGTGAGATCGAAGTACCAAAATGAGAACAGTCTAAGAACAAGTATCAGCGAATAACTTATAACTTAGTAATCAAATTGTTCATATAAATGCAGGATGGAGCAAGAAAATGACCTTCTGGAAACTCCTCATAAACAGTGGACCAGTATGCTGCCTCCCTGTTTTCTAGCTTCATCAATGAAATTGATACACTCCTCAAAGTGCTGTCCAATGTGTGTGTCCTCAGAATCCTCGACTTCAAAGGAAAGCACATAATAGTATCCAGTCTTAAGGCTCAATATGACTTAACACAGTTACAAGTAATAGTGACGCTTTGATTTAGACAGGCAGCAGAACTTAACAATGTGACATTAGGACAAAAACATTGAACTGTCATGAAAGAACACAAAGATGACAAAGTGGAAGCGTATTAGAGCAATATCATGGAGAGATTGCAAATATAGAGCATATACAGATGGATTGACAACTATTAACAGTACCTTTGAAGCACAAACTTGTTTGAAAGAGGATAGAAGGAAAAGAATAAAAGATCCACACAATGAGCACGTTCCGACCAATATGAAAGGACTTAAGGACTTGGTTCAGGAAAGGATGATGCTATTTTGGCATCAAGATAGAGAGGTACCATCAACAACTTTATAGACCAAATCATTGGGAAATGCTGGGGCTAAGTTAGCCACCGTTAAGATGTGGGTGACATTTGAGCTCTTAAGCCTGTCCTTATTGCTTGCATCTCCATAAGAACCCAGAAAGAGACCCTGAGAAATGAAAGGTAATGATTTAGAAATCAAGAGGACTAGGTTTCAATCCCCATCAAGAAAAACAGAAAGAAAATACTATAAGCTCAACTTTATAGCCGTTGCAACATTGGGTGAATTAAGCGTGACAAGATCAAAGTACATTTAACTAATTCAGACAACTTACCTCTTCGATTTGGCACATTCTGCGGCCATTACACAGATCCGTTATGGTAACAAAAATTCTCTCCATTACTCTCTCTTCCCCCTATAAATAGCATGAAATGGCTTATAATGAAAAGGGGCAATATGAATAAACATTTGGCAGTTATAAAGGAAACAGCCATCTCTTACCTGCTGCAAGAGACTTACCAAACCATTTACACACACGCTTTTCTATCGTTACTTCTTCAAGAACTTTTTTGAGAATAAGAAGCCTTGAGATGGACAAAAATCTGCTTAAGTTAACTAAGGTCGTCAAGATTTGTGCAAATTTGGCACAAAATTGCATTAGACTTCATGCCAACTGTTCTACTGTACTGAGTAACAATAATAGAGAGAGTTTCTGTCTACTTTACAGAGCTAAAAAACTACATCTTTTACAGCTGAATCTGGAGGGGACTACCATCACTCATCAATTTCATCTTCTCCTTCTTCGTCACTAGTAGCATTCTTCCTGATTTCGTTTACCATGCGACTAATTCAGCAATCAACCCAAAGCATTTTCTTTAGACACACCCTATCCACTGATGATCTATAACACTACTCAAAGCCCCAAAGGGTTAGCCATGTTGGTTCACACTCCACACCAGACTGCGGCCCAATAATTACCTACTTGCCGTGGGACAGGAGCTACCGAAACCCGACAGACTTCGTGGGATGCTCTAAGGGAATCGGCACAAGAAAAAGAATACCAGCGCAGTCCTTAAAAATCACATTGCAATGAAGACCTCACCGAGACTCCATTGTATGTTTCCTTCCACAAAACATGTAAATTGTACTGAAGTAATTATCCATCTACCGAATTAAACAAACCATAAAACCCGATGATCAGCTCACGAAGAAGAACCATCATCTCTGTTCAAGTAGAAAAGGAGGATAAGGGGTGAAAAGAAAAAATACTTTTTGGCGCGTATTCCACAAAGATGGTCAGAGGCATTTGAGGTTGAATAACAATGGGAACTGCCTATGTAAGCATTTCCACACAGAAATCAAATGGGTCATCGACAGACCTTCGAAATAAGGCACGAACAGAAGCAGGAAGCGATCACTGCCAGCATATAAGCATCATCGACAACATACACACACTTTCCGGCGTCAGATACGCCGTGAATTTGGTGTGAGACGACACGAAGCCCAGGACTGTTCAGTGTTTACAAGTAGAAAGCAGGCGTAGGAATTGGGTTCTTACCGGCGAACACTGAGATGGGAGTCTGCAAAAAAGATGACCGTCGGGTTTACTTGTCTCGCGGGGACCTTCTACACTTGAGAGAGAGAGAGAGATATTTCTGATTGGAAGGAAGAGGGCTCTTAAAAACAAAGAAGAGAAAAGAAATACATAAAGCCTAGAGTTTTCAACATCACTTTAGTAGTTGACCCCGAGAATATACTTAAGTATGATCCCTTTTGGTTGGTTAACCAGTTACCAAGTATTTGGTTCGGCAATTATGCAAACACATTTCACTATCTGACATTACAGAAACGAAATTCGTCAAACATCTTAGAAAGCTCGAAACTTTACACTACCCCATCAAAGATACCAAGAAGTCCGCAACAAATTTTTCGGGAAATGTAAAAATGGCCAACAATTTAAGGAATCTTGCGCGGCTCGCGGTGCAGGCGCGGGTAAATCCCTGCTCAACACTGGTTGGAGACGAAAGCATAAAAAATGGAGAGTCCATGGCTATCCAGAGTGCCCATTTGGCCAAACGGCGCGCCGCCTGATCAGCCGGGCGACGCCGTCCAACTCCACGACATGTCAAGACTATAGAAAAGCAAATTACTTTCGATAGAAGCGATCCGGGGAGCCATTTGTAGTGTTTGTAACTTTAACTGGCGATAGAGATTCGCTCTGAAAGATGTCTTGACCCCAAATCGAATGCTTTTTGCCTATGCAAGAATTTCCTTGCGGTCCTTCCGTAAGTGCCTGATAAACTGTCCACAGAGTCCCGAGCAATGATTGCTACTGTGGCTTGATGGCTCCTAAAAGTTGTATCCGTACTGAGCTTGATCCAATGATCTGCTGGCGGAGCCCACTTCCCTCTCGCATTGGAAGGATGATGACAACCAACTCATTTCTGATGCACTTGGGGCTCGCGAATTCGGAATGGGCTGAAATTAGTGAACTCAGAATGGGCTAAAATTTGGTCGGTTGCATGGAAATGGGCCGCTAATCAAAACTCACCGCTATGCCGTGACGAATGGCCTTTTTTAGCGTTTCGGAGTCGTTTTTTAGCGTTTTTTAGCGTTTTTTTTGTAGTTTTAGTGGCGTTTTCATAATTTTATGTTCCTTAATGTAATTAGGGTTAACACCATATAAAAGGGTGTTTTATGGTTTCAAAGATTTCAGATTTTTTGATATTATTCTATTGATTTGATAAGCGTATCCGAGAGAACAGATTCTTCCTCGTTATCAATTCCAATTCTCCTGTTTAGCCGATTTCCGTTTGCGTTACGGCATCAATTTCCTTCTGAGGGAAATCGTTAGACCCCGCAAGAGTAGCTGCATTATCCATTTGCTTCTGTGCAAGATTCGCCTTGCTCCTCAAAAACCACGACCCATAATGGCAGTTCTTGACCCGAACTCGTTAGTTGAGGTTGAGGGAGATCGGATTTGGTGACCCATCAAGAAGGTTTGAAGAAAATTCATGGGATTTTGCTATTGTAATCTCTAAGCATCGAACTCCCTGTGTTAGTTGATTTCAGACAACCGAGTTACAGGGCAGAGATTAAGTTCGTGCATACTCGTTTCATCTGCACCATGGCACAAAGGGCATTGCATTCTCACCATTTCATCTACTCTATATGTTCTTTATAAACAGATGCATGACTTTCTTTTTCGGAAAAATGGAGGTGCTTGAGTATCTGCAGAGATCTTAACGTGGAATTTGATTTGAGAGCGTCAAGCGCCTAAAAGAGTCTGATGACTTGCGTGTGAAACTCTTCTTCATTGAAGACTACATTTGCCGCATTAGTTAGATGTCCGATCGACACAAAATTCTATTTAACTCTGAGTTTATTAGTAATTGAAGTGTTAATGAATTTGACGGGTCAACATGAGATAACATTTCTACGACGATAATTTCATATGGCCCACGATTGCGAATCAGTTTTATGATTGACTGGTTGTAAACCTCCATATTTGCAAACCATCAATCAAATTCTGCTGTAAAAAAAGAGAGAGAGAGAGAGAAAGAAAGAACTACATCATCTAATCTCTGCAGATTTTAGCAAAAGCCTCCTCTTTTAGTTGATTTCTTGGGGACGTACGATGTGTGGATGGTTAAATTACAGAGGAAGAGGGACGTGGCGTAGTTGAGAAAACCAAACTGCGATCGTGGTTAATCACATATAACTCCGGATTTTGCTTAATCGGAGTACATAAGATCGATAGTTTATGCTTGCGATGGTTTACAGCGTCTACTCCATGAATGAAACCCTATCTCTCATTTACGAGGATGTGTCATTTTCGATTCAGTTAACGTCAACTTCGGTACTGGCACGTCACCATTTATGAAGCGGCATGCATCGGCATCTTCTGCTCTGTCAAGAAGCCCGAGTGAGCTGTGATCCCTGAAAGTCTGCTGGTCTGAACAAAAACTCATTTAACTCACTGGCATTGGAGAGAGAGAGAGAGGGAGAGGGAGGATATGCACACTCTTTGAAGATTATCCCAACCAAAGCTACATGCATGGAATTCAATTCAGGGGAGGCTGCAGAAGTCAAACTGTCTATTTCCGAGTCTGCAACGTCGTCTTTATCGAGACGGGGTTTGACTGCAGTTGGAGAAGAGTAATGCTATTATGTCTGAAGTATACAAAACTTCGGTTCCTTGGTCCAAAAGTTGCTCCTCTGCAAGCTTTCTCAAGCCCCATCACCATCTTCAGCATCAACAATGGTGGCTTCTCGCTGCCTCCTCCTCCTCGCCTCGATCGCCTCCTTCCTCTCTCTCTCATCCTCCCAAATCACACCTGCTGCCCCTCCTTCCTCTGTCATCTTCCCCGTCGCCAAAGACGAGGCATCCCGCCAGTACTACACCACCATCGCCCTCGGCACGCCGCCTTCTCCCGTGAAGGCCGTGCTCGACCTCTCGGGCTCATACTCATGGTTCGACTGCGGCGCCGCCCGCTATGACCCTTCGTCGTCCTCGTCCCACCGCCGCATCGTCTGCAGCTCCGCCAGATGCAGGGCCGCCCGCGGCGGCGGCTGCTTTAACGACACTTGCGGCGTGTACGTGCACAACCCACTGACGGAGGTCGTCATCGGCGCCGGGCTCGGCGAGGACGCGGTGGTGGTGCACCACACCGATGGGATCAAGTACACGTCGAGAGGCGTAGTTGTAAGTGCGATTCTTTTTCACAAGGCTATGAGGAATGAGCCGCAAGAAGTGCATTTGATATTTGCAAAGTAGAGATGAAAAGGGTAAAATGGACAATCTCAACGGTGCACTAATCGCCGTCTTCCATTTTCCGCAGCAACTTCCATTCTCTTGCGTGCCTTCGGAGTTCACGCGCGGCACCTCCAGAGCCGGCAATGGCGTGATCGCCCTTTCCATTGCTCCGACCTCGCTCGCTACGAAGCTCTCGGCCGACCTCAACCTCCCCCACAAGCTCGCTCTCTGCCTCCCGTCTTCTTCTTCCTCCTCCGGCCACGGCGACTTCTATGTCGGCGGCGGCCCATACTTCAGGCCTCCGATCAAGCAGGACCTCTCGAAGTCGCTTCTTGTCACTCAGCTGCTCATCGATCCCGTCAGCCGACCGCCCTCTCACGGCTCCGCATCTCCGTCCGACCAGTACTTCGTTGACGTGACCGCCATCAAGGTCAATTTTTCTCCGGTCAATTTCAACGCATCGTTGTTATCGATTGACGAGGACGGAAGAGGCGGGACCAAAATCAGTACTCTGACTCCGTACACGGTCCTCCACTCGGACATCTATAGAGCTCTGGTTGGGGAGTTTTCGAGGCAGGCGGCGGAGAAGAAGATCAGGAGAGCAGAGCCGATCGCGCCGTTCGGGGCGTGCTTCGACCTGAGGAGCGTAAGGAGCAGGATGGCGGGGCCGGACGTGCCGGTGATAGTGCTGGTGCTCCAGGGCGACGCGCAGTGGAGGATCGACGGGGCGAATTCGATGGTGAGGGTGAGCCAGGAGGCGATGTGCCTGGGTTTCGTGGAGGGAGGGACGAGTCCGATGACAGCGATCGTGATCGGGGCGCACCAGATGGAGGACAATCTGGTGGAGTTCGACATGGCTGCGATAGCGTTAAGGTTCAGCAACTCGCTCCTGCTTCGCAACACCAGTTGCTCCCATTCTTGAGGTTGAGGATGGATGTTGCTTCATTTCCATGTTAGTTTTCTTGTCTTCATGCTAGTTTGTCCGATGATTCTCAGTCTGGTCAATGTACTGTTTGATCACGAATGTCTGTCTGACTTTGTAGTTTGTTGCAATTTATGGACTAAGCACGGATGAAGATAAACTGTGTGGGAGTGTATGACGAAAATAGAAGTTTTTCTCTTCTATCTTCCTGAAAGAATACAAAGATCAGAGGAAAAAACTATCAAAGCTATTCTGGATTATGCGCTATCTTAGGTTAGGAATATGGTGGATCCTCAAATAAAGACATTATACCATATAAATTAAGCAACTAATAAGCCCTTCAACTTCTTCGATTAGCCTTAATTGACAACTCACGCCAATACTCCTCAACTTGGTGCATAGATATCACTGATGCCTATCTTGTCTAGTAAGTTGTCAAAGATCTTGCTAGAGGCGGCTTTCGTGAGAATATCCGCCACTTGATCTTCAGATTTAACAAATGGGAATCAAACTACATTGGCATCAAGGTTTTGTTTGACGAAATGTCGATTTACCTCGATGTGTTTAGTACGGTCATGCTGGGTTGGAGTATGAAAAATATCAATGGCTGCCTTATTGTCACAAAATAAGCTCATCCCAAAATTAGGAGAAAACTGAAATGGCGAAGGGCATTTCACTTCTCCTTCCTAAACAATGCAGGTAAACCATTGTTTATAACCCATTTGAGCTTTAGCATTTGGGGAATTCTTACCCCGATCAAGAACCACCCTACACTAGGGCAGAATTGAGGTAAAATAGACATTACAAGATGAGAAAAATGAATAAAACTTTCTTGCCCTCACTTGCATCAATTTTGGAGTGTCTTTATTGTAGAACTCAAACATGAATTTATGTGTCTTAAAGCGACAAAGACAATTTCTTTCTCTATCATACACAACTTTATCCTTGTATAGCCCAATTAAGCCTGCAAATTCGTTTCTAAAACCCAATTGGTGATCATCCCCAAATGGAGGCAAGACAAATGAGTTACCACATTAGAATACCATGGTCTAGAATGTCTATTTAAGATCAAGACCATGCGATGGTCTGAAAGTGCTGAAATGTTCAAAAGCAAATGGAGCCGCAAAAGTAAGCGTTTGGCTGATCCATGAATAAATTGCAAGCGAATGTGTTGCAAAAAAAAAAAAAAAAAAAAAAATCCGAAGGCCCAACTGTTAAAAAAGAGCGAAGGATGTGGCCAAACGCCTAAGTCCGCAAATATCATATCTAGTGGAGTTGCCAAGCGGTCGCAACCTTCTAAGAAGAGGTAATTCACCAAAGGGAAAGCTAAAGGATTACTAAATCCAAAAATTTAGTACTGACTCTCCCAAGCACATTCCAACTGCAACTTTTTTCAAGTTTTAATTTAATCAATTTAAATACGCAAATTAGTTTATTCAGAAGTCGCCACTAATCTATTGTGGATCGATTAGAAATCCAAGTGAATGTGAGAGAATATTGTATTTTTGTGAACTAGAGATTCGACAATACGGGACTTTTATTTTTTTGGTCGGACACAACACATGGACTTAATAACGCGAGATTAATATAACTCTTTCAATATATTTTCTCTTTATTTATAAAATATTTTGCAAGCAATCTTGATCAATTTTAAGCCTAAATCTCTCACTTGTAGTGGTGATCATGCGGGTGAGTAATTAATAATGCAACACTCAATAATCAAAGCAATAAGTAAATTGCTAAGAATAAGGTACTAATCCGAATACCTCGAGCAAGCAAAAGCCCAAATAATTACAATAATTGTTCTGGAAGATGTCAATTAAAAATCCATGCATAGCCTAAATATAACTTCTAAATGATTATGTAATTCTAACCAATCCTTTTTGTGGTATTTTTATTGTTTTAGAAAACTAAATTATATGCTATTTTAATCTAAATTTAATATGCGTGCATTATTAAATTAGACATGTGACATAACCTAACTTTAATGTCAGGCAAAATTCTGAACTAATCTAACATGACATGCACTTAGTCTATGGCATTGAATTGATGACCTAGAAATTATGACGTGGCAATTCGATGACAAGGCAATGGATGCAACTAGTTTTATGTGATATATGTAAGTTATTTTTGTGATAATCTTTTAAAGTTAAAGTAGTAAACTACCTAGAATATGCAATTACCTAATTTAAACTAGGAAATAATTTTAGGTTAAATACTCTAAATTAAGCAATTTCCTATTTACTATATAGCTCCTAAATATGCAATTTTAATGCAATCTATATATATTTTTTTTTTATATTTTTCAGAATGTGAAAATTTAATGACATGCAATTTATAAGCCCACAAGAAAAAAAAGCAATCGTGTAACGGCGTGGGCCCACCACTCGAAAATATTGTCCACTTTAGACACACAATCCTCACGGTTTTATTCTTTCGAGGGCCGCCCATACAACCTTCGAAAAATGCGTCTTGCAAATTCAAGGGGGACCAATGCCTTATAAGGCAACCCAAGGTCTACTCCTTAGGCCATGTGGGACAAAGGATGTCACATACTTTTTCCCTCAGTGGCACAGCATCCCTGCTGTACTCTCAACGGCATCAACGTGCGCCCACCGTGGCCCACATGTTGTTGGGAGTCGGCTCTGATATCAACCGTAACGGCCTGGGCCCACCACTAGCAAAATATTGTTCGCTTTGGACACACAGTCCTCACGAGTATGTGACATCCCTTGTCCAACATGGCTTAGGGAGTAGACCTTGGGTTGCCTTATAAGGCCTTGGTCCCCCTTGAACTTGCAAAACACGTTTTCCGGGGTTGTATGGGCAGCTTTCGGAGGAACAAAATCGTGAGGACTGTGTGTCCAAAGCGGACAATATCTTGCGAGTGGTAGGCCCAAGCCGTTACAAATTGGATCCGATCTTATGTCTTGAAGATTGAAACCTCGATTATGTGCATGACTCTAATAGGAAATTTCCTATTTAAGAATCACCTAAAATCTTATAAAAAAAAATCATGGTAGAATCACAATTTAGGTAATAAGATGTTCAAATTGACTTTGGTTTTAGATGTTATCTAAATTGGAAGATTGTTTTCCCAACTGTAACCGACGGCGAGGATACTATGTCTGAAGTATATAAAACTTCACTTCCTTAATCCAAAGATCCTCCTCTTCAAGGTTTCTCAAGCCCATCATCTTCATCTTCAGTGTTCAACAATGGCGACTTCTCGTTGCCTCTTCCTCCTCGCCTCGATCATCTCCTTCATCTCTCTCTCATCCTCCCAAACCCGACCTCCTGCTCCTTCCTCTCTCACTTCCCCGTTGCGAAAGACGAAGCATCTCGCCAATACTACACCACCATCGCGGTCTGCACGCCACCTTCTCCCGTGAAGGCGGTGCTCGACCTCTCGGGCTCGTACTTGTGGTTTGACTGCGGCACCGCCCGCTACAGCATGTCGCCGTCCTCATCCCACCGCCGCATCCTCTGCAGCTCCGCCAGGTGCGGGGCTGCCCAGGGTGGAGGCTGCTTCAATGACACATGCAGCGCATTCGTGCTCAACCCGCTGACGGAGGTTGTCATCGGTGCTGGGTTCGGCGAGGATGCGGTGGTGGTGCAACACACCGATGGGATCAATTACACGTCGAGAGGAGTGATTGTAAGTGTGACTTTTTTTAGAAAAACTTTGAGGAATGAGCGCAAGAGGTGCATTTGATATTTGTAAAGTAGAAATGAAAAAAAGAAAACCGAAAATCTTGACGGTGCACTAATCGACGTCTTCCATTTTCCGCACCAATTTCCTTTCTCTTGCTTGCCTCAGAAGTTCACGCGCGGCGTCTCCAGAGCCCGAAATGGCGTGATCGCGCTTTCCATTGCTCCGACTTCGCTTGCTACGAAGCTCTCGGCTGACCTCAACCTCCCCCACACGCTCGCTCTCTGCCTCCCGTCTTCTTCTTCCTCCTCCGGCCACCGTGACTTCTATGTCGGTGGCGGCTCATACTTCCGGCCTTCGATCAAGCAGGACCTCTCGAAGTCGCTCCACGTCACTCATCTGCTCATCGATCCCGTCCGCCGAGCGCCCTCTTACGGCTCCGAATTTCCGTCCGATCAGTACTTCGTTGACGTGACCGCCATCAAGGTCAGTTTTGCTCCTGTCAATTTCAACGCATCGCTGTTAGCGATTGACAAGAACGGAAGAGGCGGGACCAAAATCAGTACTCTGACCCCCTACACGGTCCTCCACTCGGCCATCTACAGAGCTCTGGTTGGGGATTTTTCCAGGCAGGCGGCACAGAAGAAGATCAGGAGAGCGGAGCCGATCACGCCATTCAGGGTGTGCTTCGACGCAAGGAGCATAAGGAGTGGGTTGGTGGGGCCGGACGTGCCGGCGATCGTGCTGGTGGTCGGGGGCAACGCGCAGTGGAGGTTCGAAGGGGCAAATTCGATGGTGAGGATGAGCGAGGAGGTGATGTGCCTGGGGTTCATGGAGGGAGGGACGAGTCCGAGGACCGCAATCGTGATCGGCGCGCACCAGATGGAGGACAATCTGGTGGAGTTTGACGCAGCTTCGATGACGTTCGGGTTCAGCAACTCCCTCCTGCTTCGCAACACCAGTTGCTCCCATTCTTGAGGTTGAGGATGGATGTTGCTGCATTTCCATGTCAATTTTATTTTGTCCATGCTAGTTTGTCCCCGTGATTCTCGCTCGTGTCAATGTCGAGTGTCTGTTTGACTTTGTACTTTGTTGCCATGTATGGACTATGCATGGATGAAGATAAAATGCGCGGGAATGCAGATAGATAACCTCGTCCAGCATAATTACGGTTGAATTGTAACTGTATCTACTCTTATAGCACCCGACAGGCAACGGATATAACTGAATGTCCTTTATTCGGACAACCCTTAACCTAGTTTATAACTAATTTACAATTACGGTGTCCGCTGTATCCTCCTCCTCTCCACTGATCCATCAAAGGGCTTCCTGAGAGTAGATCAGCAAACTGGCATTGGGAGAAGACGCAGCAGAGCTGGAAACCTGGCCTTGAAGGCGAAGAAGGCGATACACAAAACCGCCCACGATGGACCCTGTAACCGGGGCAGTGATGTATATCCAGATGGACTCGAAATCCCAACTGACAATCGCAGGTCCTAACGATCTTGCAGGGTTCATTGATGCTCCCGATACCGGCCTGTGAATTAAACGAACATAGCTCAGAATGTCCGACTGAAGAGCTTTAGAAAGAAAAGTTTATCCTGATGAGAATTGTTGGTGGGAACAAGTGTTCGTGCTCACCCCGCGATCACTACGGCGAGTCCAATGCCTGTTCCCATGACAAATCCGGATAGCTGGCCCACCTGCAAAGGTTTCGATGTAATGACAAATTTATCACATCCTCGGACATAGGCTATTGTTTCCAGCATATCTGTACAACGGGCATCAAAGTGCAAAATTTCTGTCTTACGGATCGATGATTGTAAGTCAATCCTGCGATCAGGAAGACCATGATGAATGTCGCCAAGAATTCCACCCAGAAGGCGGAAGCGGGGCCTCCAAGAGGCCGTGTGATCATGAGACTCGATTCGACGCCGTAGACCAATGCTCCGACATAAGTCGCTAATACCGAACCTGTCATCTGAGCAATTATGTAGAGTGGAACCTGCCAAAAAGAGAGAGAAGTCAAGAGCTGTCCCAGGTACTTCGATCTGGTGACGGCGATCAGATAGTTAGTGAGGTTACATACTCTGGACCATGGGAAGTGACCGTAGATGGCAAAGGCGATCGTTATGGCTGGATTAATATGAGCATCAGAGATGGGCCCTAGAGAAAATATAACGACGACTATGGTCATCCCAGCCGTGGCGGCGTACCCCATTAGGCCGACTTCACCTTTTAGCAGCTGTGTGATCGATACTATGGCCGATATGCAGTACATCAGGATAAAAGTTCCCACAGCCTCCGCTAGAACCTGCAGATGAATGGAACAGAGACATCCACTGAGCTATCTTACAAAAGCGCGATATCGAAGCTACTCGAGCTTCTGTACTTTCATAGTTAGCTTTCGCAACGAGTCTTTATTTCCGGGTAGATGTTTGCATTTCCTCAGCTGTATGTTTGAAGCTTTTTTAGGAGAATCAGCGAAAATTTAGGTCAGAACTTCCAGCTCACCATGCGAGCAGTGTTAAGCGTCGTCCCTTGAGGAGAACGACCGAGGATGAAGTCCTTAAGCGTCGAACAATCTCTACTCCTCGGTAGCACGTTGCGGCCGCTCTCTTGATCCTCCATCGAGGGACTGCTCGCGGGCGATGCTGCTTCTTCGGGGAACCGGTTCATATTCAAGCCTGTTGTCATGTTATCCACAACCCACCCAAAATCCAAGACCCACAACCCGACCAGGTCTAACACTCTTTTAAGGATGTCTCACACAAATATGGCCGAACCAGAGTCAGTGGAAGATATAGCAGCAGAGGATTAGGTTAATCGGAGACGGGGCCTATAGAGCCGTGTCGTTTCACTTGATTTCGCACCTAATCACAAAAGTTCGAGTCCCGGAGGCAAGTGTAGAGAAAGGCCCAAGCCGCTTCGGTTCGGCGCCATTCGCATGTTGCTCCCAGGAGTAGGAGCAAGAATGAACTTGTGCTGCTCAACTGTCCCTCTTGAGAAGTTGAACCGATTCGAATCCTACAAATCTTGATCCTGCGTTGACTTCCCGTTTCTCTCTTTTCAGTATGAAACAGGGATATATACTTATACATACGTATACATATATACGTATGTATAAGTATATATGTATATACTTCGGAGGAGTTATAAATTAGGGATATAATAAGCTATCTAAAATCAATTTTCGACATCTTACAATCTACGATTCTCGAGTGTGAGTGATAGGCTTTCTTTGAATGTGCGGAGTTAAGTACTTGCTAATCGATTGACATGGCCCAATTGCGTTCGACAAATAGGCGGTGAAGTGGATCCAGACTACGTCTAATCGAATTTTTGTCATAAACAGGTCGATTTATTCTCAATTTTTTTTTTTTTTGGATTGACCCTTTTAAACTAATGGGACTTACTAGAACACTTAGATTCAATAATGCACACTGCTTAACGTGAAATTTGGTAGAACTATTGTTAACTATTCCAAATTAAGCTTTTAGATTAGTTGACAGCAGTCCCACCTAATCTCACATAGTATTAGAACCGATGGTTGATTGGTGCTCAACGACCAATTTGTTTCAATGTTTGGTAAAGATCTCAAGGAGAGAAGGGCTCTTGTGATCAATGCGTTTTTTCGGTGGCCATTGTGGTGTAGCAACGCGATCTCAATGACAAACTTCATAGGTCGGTGCAGAGAAAGAGAATAGAGATGAAGGTGAAGATTCAAGTTAACATATGTTAGTGCCTGGGTATTGATGGAATATCAAGTTGAGATATGATTATGCAGAAGGATATAGAGTAAACCTAACACTGAGCTCATACGTGATGAGAAGATTGTTAAGATACACATAGGCGTTATGTTAAAAGTCATATATTGGATAGTTGGTATGCTTAGAGCAATTCATAAATTTAAATTTCCCATGAAGGTGCATCTAATTGAAAAGTTGACCCCAATTCAACATGTAGCAATCAGTTAGTGGACTAGAGTCTGGCTTACGTGGCTTTCTCAACGACCAGAGCACTTCTAAATCTCCATTTATTTCGTAAAAATTAACTCCCAGAAAAATATTTTTCAGATTTTTTTGGCTTATTTCTCGAAAAATAAGTTAGTCAAGGAAAATATTTTCCACCTATGGAAAAACCGCCTTCAAAAGTGGGGAAAATGTTTTTTTCTTTATAAAAAAAAATATTTTCTCTCATCTTTCTTCCCCACACTCCATCACATTCCTTTTCTAAAAAAATCGATTTTTTTATATTTTAATATTTTGTAATATTTTTTACCTTTTGTTTTTTCTTTTTTCTTCCTCTTCTTCTTATGGCGATCGCCGACCACGGCGACAGCCGAGAATCGGCCACAAGTGAGCTACAAACCTCGCCAACTTCGGGCAAGGGTCCACCTCACTAGCTCCGATGAGGTTGAGCTCACTTAAGGCTCTTGCCTCGCCCGTGGCCGTGAGTCGGTCCTCATATCGGCTAGCAACTGTTAGAGGTAGAAAGAAAAGAATAGAAAAGAAAAGAAAAAAATATAAGAAATTTATAAGAAAAGAAAAGGATTATTAAAAAGTTCAAATATTTTTTCAATGAGACAAATTATCCACATTGGTGCCGGCGGTACCATATAAGACAGTCGGGTCCACGACGTCATTTTTCAACTAAATGACGACTTAAGAAGAAAATCAAATCAAATTATCCATACCAAACAGTGGAAAATAGTTTCCGGGTCATTTTCGGGTTTTAGACAAACACAGGAAAATATCGTCATTTTACTGAAAAATGACTTTTTGATTATTATTTAAAATTGCCACATTTATTGCAAAAGAAACGGAGCCTAATTTATCTTTGGTTTTCTTTCTAAGTCCTCGACCCCACCATAGGTCTGTCACGTTCAATAAAATTATGGAAAGATTTCAAATAGGGATCCGAAGTGCTTTCATTATTTAAAAAAAGAGTCCCACTAAGGGCATTCTTGTCATTTACTTTTTTGACTTTTTTCCTTTGTTGTAGCCGATAAGGGTTGCCTCGCCCCTCGTCGATCCCGACTAGGCAACCCTAGCCCAGATTTGGCAAGGGCCGGCCTTGCCGGCGGTCATCGAGGACAACCCTTACCTTGCCTAGGTGAGGACAACCCGCCCAGCCCTCGCCGGTGATCGACATGGCCGGCCACCAACAAAAAGGAAGAGAAAAAAAAGAAAAAACAAAGAAACAAAGGAAAAAATAATTAAAAAATAAATGACGAAAATATCATTGGTCATGCCTTTTTTTCGAAACAATAATGGTACTATAGGTAATTATTTGAAGTAAGGTTTACTTCAAGCCCTTAGTTGAAAAAATAATGATGCTTTCACGTTATTTAGAATTTTTCTTAAAATTATATGTTAGACCGTATGGACCGTTCATTCAATTCAAAATTTGAGATTAGACCTAACTGAAAATATCTCCGGTGCAATAATTAACAGGACAAAACTTCTCATGCCAATGTTGACTGATGGTGAGGGTATAAAGCCATTGCTTTCACAAAGGCCATCTTTTCATTGCTTGGCCTCGTCAGAAACGACACAAACCAGAGCCTTTACTCTGTTGTCAATAAATCACCTGGATCAAAAGATCATCACAAACAAAAAGTTGATTATATGACTTAGGGCAGAGCAAATTGGATCAACCGAATCGGAAATCGCCCGAATCGGATCCATGGTCCGGTTTCCGGCCTCGGAGGGCGACGATCTGATTCTTGGTCCTTAAAATTGAAATCGGGAACCGATCGAGGGCGGCGGTCCAATTCCCAGCAATTGGAACCGAGAATTGGACCCGTTTGGACCGGATCGAGACTTTAATTTTTCTCATGCCTCGTCCTCTTTCCCTCGAACCGACTAATTTTCTAACTTGAATTTTACTTTTTATTATGAGTATTTCTTTAACAGGAAAAGTGTCAAAAAAGTCATAAACCTATTGCATTAGTATTAATTCAGTCATAAACTTTTTTTAGCGCTAATTCGGTCATGAACTTTTTGCATTAGTATCAATTTATTTCCAAACCTTTTATTGGTGTCAATTAAAAATATTAAAATAATATTAAAAATGTCAACGTCGGCGCCAGCGCCAGCCGTGCCACGAAGGACAATCGATGTCCACATTTGCGATTTTTGGCTAAAATTAGCCTGATTGACTCAATTGACATAAATATAGAAGATTTATGATTAAATTGGTACAAATACAAAATGTTTAGGACTAAATTGACACCAATAAAATGTTTAGAGCTGAATTAGCATCAATGCAAAAGGCTTAAGACTGAATTGGCATAAAAAAAGTTTAAGACGGAGGCTTGGCGGTGGCCGGGGCCGGGACCGGGGAGAGAGAGGAGGCTAAGATGAGGCCGAAGAGGAAGAGAGGAATGAAAGGTGGTGACGACATTGTTGGAGGGGGTGGATGAGGAGAGGAGCGAGCGGCATGTGAGCTTTTAAAATCATCTCGCGCTCGCTTGCTGGAGCAGGGGGCTATATCTCGACTGACGTGCAAGGCTATATACATTGACTACGATCATGTGATTAGCAAGGTCAATTATAAGATATGACCATTTTTCCATCGCCCAAAACCGCGAGCTGTTGAGCACGTTCACATTTTCCCCAGAAAGATTAACGTGCAATGCACATAACCGAATGTGATTAATTACCCTTGTTTTGTGTGAGGAACATGATGTTTATCATCAATTTTGGCTAATGACTGTGGTGTGACTCATGCTTCTCATCGACAGAAAAGCACGACGGTCCGGAGGGTCGCTCCCGAATCGCCGGATGCTTTTTATAATTTGAACTCATATTTAATTGATAGTTTGAACGTAAGTCCATGAAAATATAATGCTTATATATATAATTACACATAGTTTTTGTCGCGACCTGAAATTTAGGCTAGCAGATTATCGGGTTAATTAAATTAACTAACCTAATTCAGACTCTCTCAAGTCCTACCGAATCGCAACTTAGGTTTATTCATAAAAAATTTAATCGAAGCCGCCATTAATCATTTACGAAAGGTTGATTAGAAACCTTAACAAAATAGTGGGAGAACTATTTTATTTCTGCAAACCAAAGAAAGTGAGTACGGGGACTTGGTTACGCTAATTGAAAAAAATTAGCGCCCTTTCGATACCAATTTCATGAAAAATCCTTTCCGATTGATCGATGTGATTTTGATGATTAATTTGAAAAATGTGACACGAAGACCATATATTAAGCGCCCAAAGGATGATTTTTTTGGTATTTTCAGTAATAAAAGAAAACACTCAAGTGCAATCAAAAATCTGAACAAAAATAAACAAAAATGCCTATAATATACCTTTTAATTTTCAATTTTTCTGAAAAATCCTCTCATTCCCAAATATCTAGGCTAGAGCGAGATTTTATCCTCTACATCCTCGAGGATTCGAGCCAGTATACGGATATATGTATAGAAAAACAACATCCCTTTTGCCGAAGGGCGGAATACGAATTTCTATACTAAATCACCATCTCATTCCACGAAATCGTGGCTAAGGCGTGTAATTTATTTTTTCCGACGGATTTAGGCACATAGGGGAGCATATATTATGGGCATGTTTATTTAAAATTGTGCAAATTTTATAACAACCAAAACAAACAAGCACGACAAAAATAAAATAAAAATGAGTCAATTTATTTTGGATTTTTGAAAATGTGAAAGGGGTAACCAAAAATATGAGATTGGAGATCTACCTTTCCTCATCCAAAAATTCAATCCAATTTTAATTTGAGAAATTATCTTTAAGGATTGGAAAATTTATTTTAGATAATTCTCAAAAGTAAACATTCAATTAAACACCAATCTTATCTCCAACAATCCAAATTATCATAAAAGTTCATAAGAGATAAGATAGCAATCCTAAATTCAATCAAACAAATTGCATGTTAAAGATAAACATTCGGAGCCAAAAATTATCCACAATGGACTTGATATCATCCAATTCAAATATTCTAAAAGTATAAATAAAGTTTAGGTCAATAAACCTCATCCATCGCATAGAGATAATATCAAACAATCAAGGATAATGTCATTTAACCAATAATGGATAAAGTTCGAAGCATGGATCATCCATAAGCAATTCAGCCAAGAGAAGTATATTCTGAAAATTCCAGATTTGATGTGCAAAAATTCTGATTTAATTTGATCTCAAAAAAACATTTGGACCAATTTTAATTTGAGAAGAGATTCAATCAATCCATGAGCAATTCAACTTAATTCATCAAATCTCAAGATCAAGTTAAATTATTCAGCAAATAACCAGAACTTTATGGCACGAAGGTCAATCTTTGGTTCTTGCAAAGTTTGGTAGAAAGGACTAAATTTTCACTCCAATTACAAATCAAATTCGTTCATCAACACCATAGAACATATACACATGTTTTCCAAGTAAAACAATGCGTGAATTGCAATCGAGAGTGAAAAACAAAAGTACCTTTTCCAAGCAAATTCTAGCAGTGCGCGACCTAGCAATTTCGTTCGAAAACGCGCCTTTTCGATCGAATTTAAGCTCTAAACTTTCAAGGGATCTTAACACTACATAGCAATGAAGTTAGTGACTTTTTTCAAATAAAAAACAAGGTTGAATCAACCTCGAATGGGGCTGAACAGAAGCGAAACAATGGCTGGTCGGCAGAACAGAGCGGCAGATTCAGCAGTGACTTTGCAGGCTTGGACGGGAAGTTCCAGGTGTCGGATCGACGCGCCATCAGCAGCTGGTGATAGATCGTCAAATGCTGAATGTCGTGGTATCTAGAACAAGTCGATTGGAGCACGGACGGCGACGTACGGTCAATTGGCGCGAAACTGCTCCAGGTTGCCGACGGGATGGTACTTCAGCTATCACCTCTCAATCTCATGAATTTTCTCTAATTTTTTTTAATGAGACTCACAAAATGCCAACCCCTGAGCTTGTGACAAAGGCATGTTTATATAGAGCTCGGCCCTAAGAATCCTAACAGGAGTAGGACTCTTTAAAAACCGTCGGATCACTAATCCTAGCTAGAGTAGGATTTGATAATAGCCCTCGGATTTAGAGGAGTCCTAATCCATTAAAACTCTCTGTTATTTCCAGCATAATGATAGAGTTTTAATCTCTTAGATCACCTCTTAAGATAGGACTTTTTAATCGAATGAAAATTACGAATCCAATCTGAAATGTGAGAGTCCAATCTCACTAGAACTCTACCAATTTTCGTCCAAATGGATGAGGAGGATGAAATGGCCGTCTTCTCAATGTCTCATGGGCTCCTTTTGTGATTCCGGACCTAATTGGACCTTAACTAATCAAATGGGTAATTAACTAAGGCCATTTTACAATTATAAGAGCTAAAATGGGGCTGATTTGAGCTTGAATTAGGTCTAAACTAATATAGAACTTTGGCACTCTCATATCCATAACCCATCCGACTTTTGTAGTCCAAATCATGGGCTCGTCTCATATTCTCGGGCTTAATTAAGGCTTGAATGAACAAAATTGAGCTTGAAAATAAGTTCACTTAGCTCACAAAAGTTTGGCGCACGCTCCTAATGTCCTAGTCGAAAATTTCAAACTAAGTCCGGTCCAATTGCTTGTCAAACTAAGCTCAACCGACTTACCTCTGGCTCTAAATGTAATGATTGACAAAAAATAAATATGCAATGCATAAGAAATTATTTTTGCGACAAGTATGATTAATTCTCATTTTATGCTTAAATGAACAAATTCCTAAAAATCAAAATTTAGGTGTCAACAGTTTTTCGCTTGTAATTGTATGATGTAACAGAGAACTGCGATGTGCTAATTACGGTGAAATCCTCTACTAAATGTAGCCCTAGTTTAAGGTTGAACCAAGATAAACTTTGTGTCTTGATTTCTCTTTCTCGATTTTACGCTCTATTTCGTTATTGTTGTGCACCGAGTTCTAATAATTACATGGGTATCAGTAGATCTTGAGCATGGAGTTGCACCTTCTAAATCCATGAACTCCATCCTTCTCTTGTCCTACTTTTTACCTTGAGATCTGTCCGCGCCGTCTTTAATACCATCGACTGTTCGAAGCTAAGGTTTCGGATTTCCAGAGGCTCGACGTGTCGCGCCTCTTTTGCCCGTTTCTTCGAGGCTTTCAGTCGCTCGAGCTGCTGCGCAACAGTCTGTTCATCTTTCAGTTGCTTGATGCCGCCGTCGTTGGATGCTCAAACCCGTCTAGGACGGCACTCGCGGAAGGGTGTCCCACGGCGAAAGGCTTGCCGCTAGGAGGGGAGAGAATAATGCCCATCTCTCAGCAGCACGATTTGCTGAAACATGTTGTTGGGCGTTTTGAGTCAAGGGAACTTTTTGGTCATACGATACGTTTTCCAGGCATGATCGTCCTGCACGGGGATTGGGTCGCACGTGACTTCTCCATCGTCCAAGACATTGGCAGTTGGCTTGTAAGCGTTGGAGAAGACGATCATCGAGACAGCTCGATGGGGTTGGACCATGAGATCTCTTTGAGGTCGTTATGAAAGACTGGCCTCGTACTCGTACCCGCCCCATCATGGTCCAATGCCTCTAGGTTTGACCAAGGAGTTAGCATGTTTGCTCTTTTCGGCCCATATCTGCAGCCAATCTGAAACCCGCTTCCATTTATTTTTGGGTTATGTTCATCAAAAATCCTAAAACCTATCACCAACGTGCAATTAAATTCTAAAATTTATAAAATATGCAATAGAGTCCTAAATATCAAATTAGTGTAATTGAGTCATTCCATTAACTCCGTCTAATTTGGCTAACTGAAAATACTGACGTGCTTGTTTATAATATTTTATGTCTTATAATATTTTATGTCTTCTACATGGACAAAGCGACGTCGTTTTGGCCCAGATCTGGACGAGGGTCGTCGGCCCATGGCCAAGGCCCGAGCACCCCCGCCGACCACTTCTCCACCATCGTCGGCCCTTCCCCGGTGATGGTGGGACGATAGCGGCAAAAGCCACAAAGCGACATCATTTAAGCCTCGTAAAAGAAAGGAAATATTTTTAAAAAGCCACTTCAACATTTTCCATTAGTTAAATTTGGACGGAGTTAGCGAAATAACTCAATTGTACCAATTTGACAAGTTTTATAACTCGATTTTTTTTTTGTAAGTTTTAAGACTCAATTGCACGAAGTTTTAGGACTTTTATGGAACAAATGCCTTTATTTTTTGCATTTACCGTAACTCAATCTATGCATAAACACAATTACTCCTGAATTCATCCGTTAGCCCCTGGAAAAGAGCATTGAATCTGTTGGTGCAATACAATGGCCTAAGTAGGACACCAAGAGTAGAGACCGGCACGACCAGAACGCACGAACAGGTCGTCTTCCTCGACCGAGGTTCCCGCGAGGTAGATGCAGCCGAATCACACATGTTTTCGTGTCTCCCCGCGGATATATACTGTCATGGTTACAACATCTCTCTGCTTCTGCGTATACTTTCGGTGAATTTGTCAATCTCTGGATCGAGAAGGCAATGGAATGATCGGGGGGACTAGACGCTAGACCTGAATGGTGCAAGCATTTGGATGTAGAAAACATCCCAAAATGGACAAATTTTTATCTTGTGTCCAGGAATTGGTCATGCCGTTGGATGTTAGTTGCGAGAATTTATTGCTCCAGGATGTTTGACCTTCGGTTCCCAACTGCTTTTCAGATCTTTCATGTGCTCCTTTTTTACCTTAAAAGTAAACTAATGAGAAAGACAATCTGAGTACTAAATTGACCGACTTCTATGCTTCATCTTGTCTTGTTAAACGATCAGGGCCAAAAAAGAGGGTGAGATTACGGGATTCTCGACTATGGATCACGCCCCGTCAAGCCCGTCTCCACGCACATCGGCGCCCACCCGAGCCTAATGGAAACTCTTCGATACACGAACCTTCGACTTCCGGCTCCCGGCATAGGAGCTCTGCTATCGACCAATCACGTCCCATAGCGCCGCCCCGTTTCAAGGAGCGGATTTCGCAGGTTGCGTGGCGGACTAGCTCGGATATGTTCGACGGACTCTCGCTTGTCAATTCCTCTCTTGTGCCTTGCCTTTGGGTTGATGGATTTGCTTGAAATTTCAGACCTACGGATCACCAGAGACTCAAAGTGGAGTTGTCCGTGGCCATGATCGAGGATGGTGGTGGACCGAAAGAGGGGACGTGCTTTATATGTGGCATGTGAACCGATCGTGTCGATGGGGACGTCCGGATGACTCGAACGTCTACAACAAACATTGTTGGAACCCCTTATACATCAAGACAGGGATTGGGGCTTCTCAGCCAACCAAATGTCCAAAGAATCCTGTCTTATAAGCCAACAAAAAAGAGCATTCCCTCCTATCCTAACTCCTTTGCTTTCTAGAGGGTGGAGGAAAGGGTCTGGAATCTATTGTACGATAGATTTTATAGGCAAGATGAAGACTTCTTGAAGTAAGATCGATAAGGATACGTGGGCAACAATGCATGTAACGATCGGTGAATATCGACGCGAGGAGATTCGATACACAATATGGTACACTATCGAGGAATTCGATCCGAAAGTTTGTACTGTTAGATGGACAAGGGAACGTGTATGCGAATGCAGCAACTAGAACTCGGTAACGGTTTATTGTGAGAGACTCAAAATCGACATGATGCCCGATGACTATCCCCTACTGTTCTCTTTGTGAGCGCTTGTGAAGTCTAGTACGATTCGTTTTCGTTTTCGGTATAGTGCAATCTGCAATGCAAAAGAGACATAGTAAGCGTTTTCAATTCATCTTGGGGGACAACTTCAACCTTATGTTTTCCGTTTGAACGACGAAAACAAAAGTCTGAGACACGCACAAGATCTCGACACACCCTAACAAAATCCAATCAAATCGGCCCAATTTGTTGCACTAATCTGCAATTATGCGATTGGTGATTATCCTCCTTAATCCACGATCCTTGGATAAACGGCAAGAAGCACAAAATTCGTCCCGTTTAGATTGTCTTGGCCTTTAAAAAAAAAAATGAAAAGGCGACAATCAATCGGAGTCATCAATTTGCAATTTTTTTTTCGGGGGTGTTGGGGTTGATCGCCTTTCAAGATTACGTGTGATTAGCTCGATTAATTAAAAAAAATTTGGGTTAAAAATATGTAGTCTCTTGATCAGCGGCAACTCTGCTTTATCTCCTACCAATTGATTTCATACTTACTAACTATGACATGTTTGAAAGCGCTTGTTCGCATTTTGTTATTGAGGTGGAGCACGAAGCACAATCATGTCATGTTGGAGGAGCACCGGATCCAATTCTTTTAATAATTAAACGATAGGTGATGGTCTAATCAAGAACGAGTTTACCTAATTAGGTAATTGGCGCATCATCCCTTGTACCGGAAGAGACGAGCGGCACGCAATACAACACCCCCACTCTCACGGGCATGCCGGATTATGAACGTCACGTGGAATTCGACGAACGAGAGACGCCATGAGAAATAAGATAGCCTACTTGGGTTACTTTTGACAGCCTTACAAGTTTGAATTTCGAAAAATGCCGTTCTTCTTTTTTCATATACGACTAGAGTCCGTCCTCGTGAATTTGTGTTCCGAGGGAAAGAAAAAGTAGGAAAACATGTGGTGGTGGTCGTGATCGTGGTGGTGTTAAATGACCTTGAAGGCTCGAGGGACGAAGATTTTTCCAATTGGGATCTTTAATTGAATGGTGTGATGGAACATGTCCAAATGACTAATGAGGGGGTTCAATTCATGGGGCCATGGGGGTGATGAACCTATGGATGTGCCAATCCAATCGAAATTATGTAGGGCACCTCACCATGGTCAAATTGGAAAGAGAAAAAAGGCAAATAAAGAAAAAGATGTGATGGCCACATTGACAATTGCCCTAGACAAAAGAAGATAACGTGTGTGGACAAACGTCATAGTCCTTTCGGATAAAATATATGGCGAGAAATTTCCCATCTTGGATAACAATGAATGTCCCTTTCGCCACTGTCCTGCTTTTTCTTCTTCTTCTTCTTCCTTTTTGGCTTGGGACTCTCGAATCTTGCCGCACAATATACACCGGGTCCCCGTTTTATCCAAGGGTCGTCATCCCATCACGGATTCTTCGTTGATGGCAGTAAAGCCCAATGGACTTTCATGATGGTGCCCGACCCGATTCGTGTGCAGTTTGGTTTACAATAGATCGGTATCCAATGTGAATGTCATACGTTTCTGTGGTAATTTCGAAACCGGCCTTCAGATCGCGTGTAGAGAATCGGAGATACATGTGAAACCCAAGTGCTAATTAGATTCGATAGGTATTAACCTATACGATTGGCACTAATGCAATGGGTTTATGACTTTGTTGGCACTTTTCCAATACAATTGGAAATCGATAAAATGTGGGGGTTTCTTTCATTTTAAGTTGTCCTCGCCAAATTTACGTGGCAAATCTCAATCAAATTCGTTGAGTTTTGGTGGATTTTGCAATCAAATCGCTGATTTTGATTTCAATTGTCCTTAACTTTTGCAATTGTTGCACTATGACTGAATTTTATAGACAAAAAAGACACCAGAAGTGACAAAACTTGTCTATGTCGTTCACTTTAGTGGCAAAAAAAATTTTCGAATCACTTTTAAGTGCCAACTTTTTTTTAAAATGACCATTTAAGTGCCAACTCCGATCTTACTCGGCCGGAAATCCTACATGACCTTTTTTTTATTAATATCAGAAGCTAACATGGCTCACCGAAGGTCACGATAATAAAAAAAAAACTAAAAGTTTGAAAAAAAATATTTTAAAAAATGCAAATTTAATTAGATTTAAAAAAAGATAAAATTAAGCTATTTTTTTTTTAAATAAAGGGTTGCACAGGCGGTGAGCTCTCGCCGCTTCCTTCCCACCATGGCGGACAATGGGTGAGGAAAGGCTGGTGGGAGCTGCCATGCCCCGACTAGTGGTCGGCGACCCTAGGCGACAACCTACAGGCCCTCTCCCGGACCTTGTCCGGTCCGGATGAGAGCCGTAACCCTTGCCCAAGCCCTTTCTCTTTTTATTTTTATTTTTTTAAAATTATTTAGCTTATTTTTAAATTAATTTAACCTGTTTTTTTTTTTTTTAGCCCATTTTTAAGTTTAGAAATACACATGGATTGAATTTTTTTAAAAACTTGTCACGTCTTCTAAATATCTATTTTATAAATGTCACATAATCGGTTTGACCCGAATTTCTTTAATTCGACACTTGAGTGATCATTTTTCTTCGTTTTTTGCACTTAAGAAATCCCCAAAAAAAAAAAAAAAATGACACTTATGATGTCCTTTTTTGTCAAATTTTATAGGTTTACACCTCCTAATGATAGTTATATCAGATGGGATCTTTTTCAACTTCCCATTGGACAACAAATCGAATGAAAGAGAAGTGAAGGTTCCACAATACACAAGATGGGGTCGGGCACATCCTACCCAAGCTCCGGAATCTTGGGATTAACTAAAGGTTCCAATCGACCGACGGCTCGAATCGACCAATAATTCCTGAAACCGTGGGCCATAAAACAAAACGATGGGCGTCGCTGCCTTCTGTCCTTCCAAACTCTATCCAAAATTGAAATCGTGACACGTCATTCATGATTATTTAAATTATAAATTTTTCGAATAACTTTCGCCCTTCGTTTTTCCTTGTCTAATACAAAGACTTCTTTCATTTTTTATGGGTAGGACTTTTTGGTAATCAAGTCCTATTCAAGGAATTTCCTACTCTTCCTTTCATCCTTTTTTTTCCTTAAATATTCCTATAAAAAATAAAAAGTAATTAATATTCGGATTTCGACATTATATGATTCTATCTTCTTCTTTTTTTTGGTCAAATTATATGATTCTATCCGAAAAGGGCTTTTTTCAAGCACGTTTTTTCAAAGAGAAGTTTCGCAAAAATTTATGAACGTAGATGAAAACAAATTAAAAATTGATCGAACCAACTAGTCAACTACAATGTGATTTATTAAATCTCTAGAACACATAAATCAAGTCGAATCCTTAATATCTATCAGAATTTTATGTTCATTTCAATTAAAGCTCCGTTCGTTTCGTGAAAAATTTAGCGTTTCTGAAAAATGTTTTGGAAAATAACAATATTTTTATGTGTTCGGCTAAAATATGAAAAAGATTCGAAAAATATCTTCCGTCATTTAGAATGAAAAATCGAATTTAATTTTTCTCTGTGCACTTCTTTTAATAAATTTTCTTTTCTTTTTTCTTTTTCTTATTTTTAAGTTATAAAAATTTGAAATTTTTATTATTTTTTTCTTTTTCCTTCTTCTTCAATCGTCATTAGCCACTACAACGACTGACGACAGGTCGCAGGCGAGCTCGAGTCTCGCCGGATCCAATGAGGTCGAGCCCCGAGCTCACGGCTGGTGTCATGGCTGGTAGTAAGGCTATCGGCCGTCACTAGGCTCAAAGCCGGTGAAGGAAGAAGGAAGAAAAGAAATAAAAATAAAAATAGAAAGAAGTAATTTATAGAAAGAAAGAAATGTAAAGGAGTCCATGGAGAAAGGATGAGAGAGAATGATCTCCTCTTTTAAAAAGAGGAAATTATTTTTCCAACTTTTGAAGGCCTTTTTTTTCATTGAAGGAAAATATTTTTCTTGACCGACTTATTTTTTGTGAGCTGAATACCGAAAAATCCGAGAAATTTTCTTGAAACTTATTTTAAGCCAAATCTCTCTTTCTTCTTCGTTTTTTTTGTTGGGTGGTATTGGCATCTCTCATCTCAAAAGCTATATCAAAGTTTGAGGTTTTACCTCACATTTATAAACTAACTACCAGCCTCTTCCACAATTGATGTGAGATAACCCCAACAATCTCTCCCTTACACATCGATCCTTGAGTCGGAGTCGCAAGAACCCGTATCTCTCTCATGTGTTTGTTGGGTGCAATAACCCGTATATCTCCGTATATGTCCGTTGAGTTCAGACTTGTTGATAATCTTACCAAATTCATTCATTGATATATTCACCAAACATCGATACATATTGGGAATGGGCCACCAATCAACCATTGAGTCCAATACCATTTGTTGGGAGCGCATGCCACCACAACATTTCTCTAATGTGGGATTTCTCTAACACAACACACACATGTATCTTAACAATCTCCCACAAATACCGATACATATTGGGAATAGACCACCAATCAACCATTGACTCTGATACCATTATTATGTGGTATTAGACCTCTCTATCCCAAAAGTTAAGTCAAAGATTGAGGGTTTCACTCATACTTATAAATTAACCGCCGATTCTTTCCACAATCAATGTGGAATAACCCAACATTTTTGCAATTTATGTTTTTTTTTACATTTTCGTGCATCCTCTTACTATTATTTATAAAAAGAATAATAAATTGAATCAATACTGGATGTGATTAGGCAGGTGAATTGATTCCTTTACACGTCAAATTCTTAGTTAAATCGAGTGGGAGGATCACTAGCTACATGAGGGTAATTTTCCAAAAGAATAATTTATGGGGAAAAATTCAAAAAAGGGCCTAAAGTCCTCTTGTTTTTTTCAAATAAGGGCGCTAAGTAAACTCTATTTCAAATAATGGTTCAAAGTGACATAGTATGTTTCAATTAAGGACTTGAAGTGGCTATAGTGTTACAAAAAAGGGTCCGGGATGAAAGGCATTTTCATCATTTCACATTCTAATTTTTTTTGTTCATCTTCCTCTATTTTTTTTTCTTTTTTTTATTTTTAAAAATTAAAAAAAAAAGGTACATAGGCGGGAGGGCTAGCCGCCGGCCCACCGCTAATGGCGGGTCGGCGAGGGCGGAGAAGGCCGGTGGGGTCGCCAGCCAAAGGCGAGGGTCATCGAGAGAGGGTCGGGCCCTTTCCTAGATTTGTGCGGGATCGACGGCCCCGGCCCGGATCGGGGGTCGTGGGTCGTCGCCCGAGACTAAGCAGGGGCCGCTTGAGCACCGGCACGACCTTAGGGTAGCAGTGGATCACAACTACGAAGGCCGAGGGTGGTATCGAGTCTCATAGAGGGCAGCCACGGGGTCCTTTGGTGGCGCGACGGTTCAAGGCACGGGGTCGGGTGCGGATATGAGTTTCTTGGGCTCGGATTTGGTGGCGACGGAAGGGAAGGCCGACGATCGAACATGTGGCTAATGGCTTGAGGTGGAGTCGGAGGTTGAGTGGGTGGTTGGTGGAGGTGAATAGAGAAGGAGATAGGGATTGGACCTCACCGAGCTCGTGGGTCTCTCGGCGTCGGGTGCGGGGGCTTGGAATAGTGGCGGCGGCAACGAGAGGCTCGGACCGACAGTTGAGCGGCACCGCTGCAGGTGGGCCGACGTGGACGGCTGGCTAGCATCCGAAGATGGAGGGGATGGTTGTGGGCAACATAAGGAAAAAGAAGATGAAGATGAAGACAAAGGAGAAGAAAGAAAAGAGAGAGTGGGGGAGGGTCTAGTCGCATCACGAAAGAGAGAGAGTGAGTGAAGAGAAAAAAAAAGTGTAAAACAAATAAAAAAAGTAAAAAAAAATTAAATAAGTAAAAAGACGAAAATGCCCTTGAAATCGGGCTCTTTTTTGAGATTTTATAATTACTTCATGCCGTTATTTGAAACAATATTCACTTTAAGCCTTTTTTTGAAAAAATGATGACACTTCAAACTCTTATTTGAAACAGAGTTCACTTTGAGCCCTTATTTGAAAAAACAAGAGAACTTCGGGCTCTTTTTTGGATTTTTCCCTAATTTATGAGCCGGACCATGACATGTGACCTCGACAACGTAGGCAAATTTTGTTGTCTTGTTTTAAATTGAAGTTACGTGGGAAGACCGGAACCAACAGTATATTGTACTATACTTATACTTCATTATATCATATTATACATACACTAGTTTCATTTTATTTTGTTTTTGTTTTCTCCTCTTGAAAGGGTCTTCATTTATCTCTTTTTCTTTTCTCGCCTTGATAAGAATCCTCCTAGATTCCCAATTTGATATCTTAGCTGTTGACGACAAAATTAGCACTATCTATGTATTATAATATGAAGCCCAACATGAAGAATCCCGCAGCCTGTTTGTCCCCTAAAATCAAAACATCGTCACATTTCTTCAATAGTAAAATTCTTGTAGGAGAATAATTTTCAGATGCTTAGTCCTTCGAAGAACTAAGATAATACCATATTTTTCGAATATTTAAGGTTCAAGTTGCTCTCAGAACCTAGGAAATCCAGGTGCACCCGTGGTTTTTGGGGAAGAAAGACCGGTAGTTAAAATCAATTAATTAATTGAATAGTTAATATGTATTATTCTTTTAATTAATTAGTGAATTATTGCCCATGGTTTGGCTTAAAAGTGTAATTAGTTGGTAAACCTAATTTAAATGTCGCTCATTGCCTTGCACTTCAGCATCTAAAACAAGTTTCTTCTCGGTCTCCCCGACTTCAACCTTGGCAACACGTAAAGTATTTCGGAGATATGGTCATGGTTTGGTGGATTTGTTGTTAAGTAAAAACGGCGCCACAAATGAAAAAGAAAAGTCGAGAATCTAGAAAGAGAGAGAGAAAAAATAAAGTTACTCAACAACAAAAGTGGTTTGGTGGTTAACCTATACGGACAAACAAAAGAGGATTCGAAATTTGCCACGTCGAACTCGGAGTTTGCGGAACCGAGAAGGAGCTTCTCACTCAGAACCTTAGGAGGAACTCCGAATTGAGTTACATAGACAAAACGAGTTGTGAACGGAACCACTTTAACCGGATAATATTGAGAGAGTGTGTATTATGATTCGAACCCTTGACCGATACTACGATATTATGTGAGACAACCCGTTTTGCTCAAAAGTTTAAACTGATATGAAACATGCCAATAATATATTTATAATATATGATTCAATATAAGTGAATAGCTGAGATGTTCACCTTCCATCATTTTATGAAGATCGAGAAACTCTCAATCTTGATTGTCCTAAAATAAGGAAATCGCAAATTGGGCTTGAGAAGAAGGAATTCACTTAACAATTAACCATAGTCCTAATTGATCTTTTCGCAAAACTCAACGCTTAGAGCTCATAAAAGGAAGATTAACCACTCTATTGGTGGCTTTTTTATAACCTTAGTACATCGAAATTACTAAACAATTATTTGGCAGGATTTTCCACATTTTTAAACGGTAGAAAAAAGTACATAATTTAAAAAACGCAACTAAGGTTCAAAGTTCACTAACTAGTGGCGCAAAAAGATTCGTGAACGGTCAAATCATTACCATTATCTACAAGGAAAAATCAGAAAAAGGCTTGTCAAAAGAGAAGACAAACTGGAACTCGACTACTGAATGGGACCTCATCTTAAAATCTGTCACGGATCGAATTTCCTGACTTCTCTACTTGCATGGCTGCTGAAAAAGATAAATTGACTTTTATAGAACTGAAGTTACCATGCTCCTCGGTATTTGAACAACTCGGAACAAGAGATAAACAGGAAAAAGAAGGGATTTACTACTAAAAAAATGAGTGGATGATAGACTAAGAACACTCACTTAGTTAAAATGAATTGCAAATAATGAAATTGGGTGATTTTCAGCTTTGAAATTGGAGATAACAAATTCGGATTCCATCAAATTAGGCTGAAGACCTGGATTTAGTCGATTAACGGGACGTGTACATGATATTTCATTGGTTTTCAGCTAGCCGAGCAAAAAAAAAAAAAGACTTTCATAGAACTAAAGTTACCATGCTTTTTGGGGTTCGAACAACTTTGAACATAAGATAAACAGGAAAATAAGGGATAAAAAAAAAAATTGGATGATAGGCTAAGGACACTCACTTAGTTAAACGGGATAAAGAAAGAATTTGGTGATTTTGAATTTTGGGACTGGAGGGCAAATGTTCAAACTCCACCAATGTGTTCAAACTCCACCTCAATAGACTAAAGACCCTGACTCATTTGAATAATGAGACGTACATGACAATTCACGGATTACAGCTACCGTGCCCCCAAATTAATAGAAAAAAAGGAGAATAATATTAGCTCGAAAAAGCCTCCATGAACGAATTATAGTGATTTGGTGGGAAAGGAAAACAGGTTTACATTGGTTGAGCGAATGTTAATTACGATACTTATTACTCAAAAGGTCGACCTAAAAATAGCATTAAGGATAACTCACTGGAAACTAAGTGGGAAGAAGTTAAAAGCAGGATGATTTTCTTTTGTTTTGAAAAAGCAACATGATTACAATGTAAGCAAACCTGAGGGCGAATCTATATCAACTTCCTTTTGAAAAATTTGGATAACATCTTTATCCGAATATGAGAAAATTCTTGCAAATCATAAAAATTTATGTACTTCTTATTTATCTTATAACAAGTATCAAATATTCATGAAATTTTCTAGTAAGAAGTTTGAGGCAAATATTGTTTTTCAAGTCATTTACAGAGTAGAGCGATAAGATTTAAGACATACGATACGATACACGTTTTTTTCCCCAAAATATCTTATCGAAACCTACGCTTCCTGTGCTTGGGTTCGTTGGTGACTCGAAAAGTGAAAGGTATGTGGCATCTTATCGAGATTAAGGGATGGGATAATTAGGCATCCTATCGCACGGATGAGCTCGATTTTCAACAAAGGTGTTGTATAAACATTTGTCACTTGATGATCCACGGTAGGTGGATGGACTTAATAGTGCCGAATTTCAAATGTTGGTAGTAGGTAGTGACTTTCATAGTTCTACTAAATTTCATCAATTGAACTTCTTTCTTGATTTGGACAAAAAAAAAATAGCTTAGGTTAAGCAAACATTAATGACGATACTTATTACTCCAGGACCCAAAAATAGCATTAAGGATAACTCACTGGAAACTAAATGGGAAGAAGTTAAAAGCAACATGATTACGATGTTAGCAGACTTGGGGATGAATCTGTATCGACTTCCTTTTGAATAACTTGGATAACATCTCTATCCGAATATGAGAAAATTATTGCAAATCATGAAAATTTATGTACTTGTTATTTATCTTATAATGATTATCGAATAGTCATCAAATTTTCTGGTAAGAAGTTTGAGGCAAATGTTGTTTTTTCAAGTCATTTACATGGTACAGTGATAAAATTTAAGACTTACAATAAGATATATGTTTTTTTTTTCCAAAATAGCTTATCGGAACGTGCGCTTCCTGTGTTCTGTTTCTCGGTGACTTGAAAGGTAAAAGGTATGCGGCATCTAATCGAGATTAAGGGATGGGATAATTAGGCATCATATCGCACGAATAAGCTCGATTTTCAACAAAGGTGTTGTGTAAACGAATCGTCATTTCATGATCCGTGGTAGGTGGATGTACTCAATAGTGTCGAATTTCAAATGTTGGTGGCTCGAGAAGTCTCAAAGATTGGTACTGTGAGCGTAAATTTCACGATTCCCTTTTGTTTATATCGACTGATAATTCGAATTGATGGACACTAAATAGGGGCACCAACAGAGACAGAGCATCTCATCACATGTATCATCCGAACTCATATTATAGTGGTCCTCCCCTGCCATCACTAGCTAATAAACGAGCTCCATACGGTTACATTGATTAAAGATTTGGGTAAGTGCACTTTTTTCGTAAAAGTATGTAAAATTCTAAAAGTTACAACATAATCTAATCAAATTCTAAAACTTCTTTAAATAGCGCAATCAAAGGATTTCCATAGGCGCCAATGATAACCATTCTATTTTCGAGCTCTATTTCCGGCCAGAAATATATTTTTGTATTTTTATTCTCTAGCCAAATTTATGAATGAGAGACGGGTTTGATAAAGACACAAAATTTCGGTACCCGGGATAGAAATTCGTTTGATAACGATATGAAATTTCTACGACGCCGGCCGGCCGGGTTTTGGTTGGTCGGCGGCCGTTAATTGACGATGGACGATCGGAGACCGGTAGACGGCGATGAGCGAATGGAGACCGGCGGTTGACGGATGGCGAATGGGGAAGGGCGAACAGGAGCTAGGGATTGCAGATTAGCTGTGGGTGATCGACGGCCCCGCGAACAATGAAAAATGTATGGCGAAAAGGATGCAAGAGAAGTGGCCGGCAGTGGACGGGGAATGGCGGATGGCAATCGAAGAATGGCGATTGACGGCAAGGACATGAGAGAGAGGTAGATCGCACGCGAGATAGAGGGAGTGAGAATAGAAAAGTAGAAAATTTTTACTTCTTATTTATGAGCTAAAATTTGACCCACAAATAGAAAAATGAAATTTGCGTTATCAAAGGAATTTTTGTTCCAAAATTATTTCTTGAAATAAAAAAATGAAAAAAATAAAGAAATAAAAATGTTGTCATGCGCACCCTGAGTTCTCATACCTTATTCCCATCGCTTGCGGCCGAGCGGCTTAACTCAAAATTCAGATAGTAATTTTAGATTTTTTTTTTTTTGGGGGCGGCGTGGTAATTTCGGAAGTAAATAATGTAAAATGACTAGACAAATAAATTAGAAATTTTTTTTAAAAAATTACAATAACCCAAACAAGAAAGAACATACCCCAGTAACACCACCACACCAGACAAGGCGAGTCAAAGAGTTGACTGCAGGTCCAGACGAGTGCACGGTGCTACCTCGCGCAGCCGATCCCATCCCTCCCGGCCCGGTGGTACAAGCCTCCTCCATTCCTCCTCCCATGTCCGATCACTGCGGTGAAAAAGATAAAGACAATTTGCGTGGGCCCCGCCATCGAAAACCCATACACGTCAAAGTCTGCCGCACCAGAATCATCGCCCTCCACAAAAACAAAAATGAAAAAGAAATCATCGCCACCGCGTCAAATTACCATCTTGCCCTCCCCAACCCCCGCCTCCTCTCTTTCCCTCTATAAAGCCTGGGCCTGCTACTCTCTTCCTCCTCCCATGTCCGATCATTGCGTAATTCCGCCTCTGAAGTTGGACAGAGCTCGATCGATCAGCAGCTCATCTTAGTTCGAGTTAGTTAGTCGTAGAGAGAGAGAGAGAGAGAGAGAGAGAAAATGTTGGGAGTGTTCAGCAGCTCGATCATGTCGCCGCCGGACGAGCTGGTGGCGGCAGGCTGCCGGACGCCGTCGCCGAAGACGACGTCGGCGGAGCTCATGCGGCGGTTCCTCCAGTCTAACGCCTCGGGCGTGTCGGTGCAGATCGGGGACCACGCGCAGCTGGCCTACACCCACCACAACGAATCCCTGCTGCAGCCCAGGTAAAAATCCGGAAAAAAACAACGAAACCAATCGAAACCAAACGGACCGTGAGCGTCGAGCGATGTGCGAGCTTCGCTCGAGACGACGACGTCAGTTGAGTATGTCGAGATTAATTTTGCATGTTGAATTAACTTTTCCGATCGACGGACGTGATCGTTTGATCGGGATGATCAGGACGAATCCTGGAGCTGAAAAGGCATAATCTGGCATGCTTTAGCTTAATCTGCATCCAAGCGTAGTTTGCATGTTCGATAATGGCTCTCAAGAGTCCAGACTGCTCAAATCTTGAAGGGAGATGTTGAAATTAGAGCACGATCATGGAAGCTACATGTCGCGTTCGGACCGACGTTTCTATTGTTAACCATATAATTTTGCCGAAACATCATAGGAATGTGCTCACGCTCTTGAAATTGGTTGTTCCGTTTTTCCCCAGAGAATAGGAGACGAGTACCACCACAGGAAATTTCATGGCTGCGAGCCGAAAACAAAACCAAAGCAATTTTGTGACAAACAATAAAGCAAAACATCAGGAGTAGATCTCGTTATTTGATCTATAATTCGCTCATGATGTTCGATTTTCGTAGCGATTTGCGAGGTGAATTCAGCTTTAGTTTATAGTACCTGTTGATTTCGGGATGTCCAGGGTACGGGCTTGTAGATATGGCAAAACCCAGGAGAACTGATTTCATTATGTCTACGTCCGTGACGCGAGCCGGTTGGTTAGACTTAGACTGGTAGTTTGAGTGATAATTCTACAGCTTTGAGGTGAAAGTGATGAGAAAAGTCGCTCCTGAATCATCACTTTTGAAATTCTGAGAGCTCATAGACTTGGGGTGACTGAAGTTTAAACCCAGTTAAATCATACTAAAGATATCGAAGATTGGCTTGTTCTGATGCTGTGTTCTGTTGTAACTCGACTGGCAGATCGTTCGCCGTCAAAGATGAAATTTTCTGCTTGTTCGAGGGAGTGCTGGACAACCTGGGCAGTCTCAGGCAACAATACGGGCTTGCCAAGTCCGCGAACGAGGTGGTCCTCGTCATCGAAGCATACAAGGCGCTTCGTGACCGAGCTCCGTACCCTCCCAACCATGTGGTTGGCCACCTGAGCGGGAATTTCGCTTTCATTGTCTTCGACAAGTCCACCTCCACTCTGTTCGTGGCTTCTGTAAGATATTCCATCTGTCAAATTCTTGTGTTGGTTGAGGCAGTGTTGCTTTGAATTGTCGCTAAGAGATGGAAATTTACAGGATCAATATGGCAAAGTTCCTCTCTATTGGGGAATCACCGCCGATGGGTACGTCGCGTTTGCGAATGACGCAGAGCTGCTCAAAGGTGCTTGTGGCAAGTCACTTGCATCATTTCCTCAAGGTAGAGTCTGGGAACCATACGTATAACTGTACTTCTCAAAGTAGTCCGCAATTTTGTAAGACAATAGGAAATAGCCGTGCTCTGTATGAGTAGTTTGCGCAATTCTCTGTCTCTTGTAAAGGCGCTTCTCTTTGTTGACGACTTATGATCACGCAGGATGCTTCTTCTCCACCGCAGTTGGGGAAATAAGATGCTATGAGAATCCCAAGAATAAGATCACTGCAGTTCCTGCAAATGAAGAGGAGATCTGGGGAGCAACATTCAAGGTAAACTTATTCATTAATAATAATTTGGACTTTCTATGAGACCCTTAGTAAGTCAGTCAGTGGATCTCTCAGACTTTAGTGTAGTAATCTTACCGGCTACATATTGACCTGTTTTTAGTCACCACAAGATTCTCTTGATAGGCAATTCTTATTGACAACTTCAAAATCAGAACCTGAAAGCTGCCTCATTTCATCATCTGCCCTTTCAAAAGGAGTCTTTTAAAGTCCTGTTATTCACCGAATATAAGTTGCTGGTGTGTGCTTGATGAGAATCGGAGTTGCTGCTTCCTAAGACCTTTGTGTTCTTGGGACATATGAGTGCTTATGAAGCAAGAGTAGACTAAGTTGCATCACACTGTGAATCCAATACACATATACCAGCTTCATATCGACTGGCGTGATCCTTGATAGAATTATAAACCAAACATTTGTCCCAGTCGGAAAGTCCGACAAGGTAGACCTACCTTAAATTTATTGGCACTTGTTGGTGGTTGCATCTTCATCTGTTCCTTCACTAACTTTTATGGATAACAACAAGCATGTGGGACTACTTTGAGTCACAGCCTGGTTCACCTAATGTTGATTTTCCTCGGGTCAGTGTACCCATTTGCCCACATAAATCAAACTCAAAACAGCAACCTGAGCTGCTCCACACACACACACACACACACACACACACATATATATATATCCTCCACTTCCACCACACTGACATGTCAAATTTATGTGGGTATTGGATTTCAGGTGGAAGGGCCAGCAGTTCTTGCAGCCAGAGAATGAGATGAAACTTGGGTGTCTCTTGTGATGTTGATGTCTTGAAGATGTGAACCCATCTGAGGAAAGGAGAGAGAGAGAGCGACATGTTCGTGTGGCTTTCGGTGGTTCATAAGAGAAGCCCAAACAGAGTAGATGGTTGTGGAGAGATGTGAACTTGGTCACTTGGAGGGAGTTGCAACTGTTGTAAACTTGTAATCCTTTGTAGCTTAGATCTGAGTTGTTCCTCTTTTCAGCTGTTGCTCATTGGATTTTATGTCTTGACCAGTGTACAGGCTACGGCTATGGCTGTACTTCGTGTCTAATAAAAAGCTTGGTTGAAAGTTCGTCGTGTTCTTTCTTCTTTTGCATTCGTTTGTGCGGTTGCTTGGAGTGAATGATGGTTATACCCTAGGACAATGAGGTGAAGTAGGTGGTGTCCTAGGTGGCTCTTTGTTAAAGCACTAGTTTCTTCAAGTGAACTTAAATCAATGGATAAGATCTGGACTAGCTCCTAATAAATGAGTGTGGGCCATATAGACACTTTTTTGCCAGTGCACTTAATCTTCTTCGATCAGTTTGATTGAAAGGCTCCCAAAACTTATGCAATCGATTATGAACTCACAAGTCATCGTGTATATAATATCGATTATGAATACATAAGTTGTCGTAAATAGAAGCTTTTGATATCCTACATAGCTTTTGTGATTCCGAAGATTGAGATTGCGACGAGATGACGAATGGTAAGATGATATCGTGCTTTGAGTGGTGGGGGCATTTGATATTGTGAAATTGACAATGGAGTTGGTAGAACTATGATTACTTTCTTTCAACATTGTTTAAAAAAAAAATTGAAGAGAGGGAGAATTCGGTCAATTAACTAAAAAAAAATGAGCGTCTTAGCCTAAATGAAGTTGAAAATAGCCTCACCTCATATATTCCAGTTATATATAAAAGTGAAAAAGCGCTAATTCGATATCAATAATACATTGTGTGGCACATGAACTTTATATTTACGTGTAAATGTTACATTTTTTAACTAGATTAATGAGCAGTAATGAATTTTGCTCAGAACTTTGCTATTTTGCAATATTTTTTTCTACTTACTTTAAATGTTTTCCACGTAAAATACAACAATCTTAGTAATTTTAGCTCATTTTACGATTATATTTGGTTCACGAGTCATAAATTTGGGATCGCATATCTCGAATTAATAACTATAGATGGAAATAGTCAGAAACTAGGATATGTTTTGCCTTACGTTTTGGGCTTTAAACTCCTAAAATAGGCCCATCAAGTTTTCTAGGCAATAGTAAACCAACTTGAGCCCAAATCTTGTTTGCTTAATACACCAAAACGGTGAGGACGCCGAGCCCCGTTCGTTGTTCTTTTCAACCAATCACATAAAGAATCGGTCCCCTAGTTCAATAGGTAGAGATCGTCGGTTTCGGTCCGTGATTCGAAACTCGAATTTAAAAATAATTTGTCCGACGAGGCTTCGACATTGCTATCGTGAGTCAAAAAATCTCAGTGTCTCTCAATAGTCTTGAATCTCTTGATCCACACCTGCGAACATTGGATAGTTCAAGGTTGTAGCTTTTCGTAGGTTGTGTCTCGATCTTTCTGGGCCCAAATAGAAAATCCCTGTCAAAAAGGCGGCCCAAATTTAGGCCCACGTTCAATCCGGCCCAGCCCAAAATCCCCCGCCCCCGACAATTTGGGCTGTTCTGATGACGTGGCCACTTCCTGACCCAGCCACGAGTCCACTCGTGACGTCACTCCCGGAAGCCGCCCGACAAATCACACGCCGGGGAACTGAATAAAAATAAAAGGAATCTCGGAGGGCAATATCGTCATGACGGGGAAAACTTGGGGTTGGGGGTGGGGGTCAAACGCAGAGCTTTTTAGGTTGGTAAGACGGAACCCGGAGTCGCGCTTTCCCCTCGAGACCTCTGCAAAAGTCATATTGCACCCAAGAAAGATAAAAAGCAAAAATTAGAAATTTCTAAGAGAAGAATTCACTCATCTTCCACTCTCTTTCTCTCTCTCTGCGCTGTGATTCTCTTTTTGGTGGATTCCTCGCAGCAAAGGAGGTTCGATTTTAGTGGGGAGTATGTCAAATATCGTTTCTCTACCTACTTTTTCTCGCGTCTCTTGCTTTCTGTTCTTGTCGTCCTCCCCTTTTCCGATGTTGTCGTTGCTCGTTTCATCGTGGGTTTGACGTTCTTCTTTTGCCCCCCCCCCATGTGTGAAAACCAGGTCTTGACTTCGATCGTCTCCCGGATTGACAGGATTTAGAGCAACTCTGCGGGACACTGAAGCGAAAGCAGACAAGGTGCAAGCTCTGTGCTTTTTTGCTTCTTTCGAGCACCGACTCTTTTTATTGGATGGGAAGGGGAGAGGGGTAGGGGTTTAAGTCGAAAGTCTGATCCGGTAGAGTTTTTTCTTGTCCGTGGAAAGGAGGATTTTTTCTCTTTGCATGCATGTGGTTCGGTGCTTCTGTGCTGATGGTCGTGTTACGGGAGGACCCAGTTGAGGTTGGGCTGCTTGTTCTGTATTTGATGAATCGTAGATCATTAATTAGATCAGTTTTGTAATTCTTTCTCTTAGAGATTTCTTCGTGGAACTTTTTCTGAGGAGTGAGTTAGCATGGGGTGTTTGTGCAGCATGGCTTGATATGGGACCACATAATTGCTGATCAGGCTGATCAGATTCGGCCTGATAAAAGAGGAAAAATTTGGCACAGCAATTTTACTTGTACGGTTGTATGTGATTGTGTTGATTCCATGATTTTCTTTTTGAAGAAGTTGTGGCTTTTTGTCCTTATACTTGCAAATATGTACTCAGAGATGGTGGATCTATCTCGTAGAGTTATAGATCACTTTTTGGGATAGGTTCATTTGGTTTCTTGTTGTTGTGGTATGTGGGAGAATTTTAGCTTTGATAAGTATCTTTGTCCTTTCTTAGTTCAGTGAATAGACTATTTCTTCATTTGGTGTAAGGGATTAGCACATCTTGCAGCGTAAAGTGCTTGATAAAATAGGAAGGGGTGTGTGTCTTAAGCAGGGTCAAAATGTGATAGATTGAGTTGTCTCTTTTGTGTTGGTTGATTGACCATTTGGTGCTTTGCTGATATGTCTGACCATTGTCTGTACCAGAAACCTGTAATGGAATTCATATACACTCCACTTGCTGATATCTTTAGGGTAAACTGATTAGGAGCTCCTAAGAAGGGATTGCCTAGCTGTTTTTCTGTTTTTCAGTGACCTGTTTAGTTTTTGTGCTTTGACTACTCAAAAACACATATAGTTGGTAATTTAGATGTAATAAGAGTATCAGGAAGTGTAGAAATTTTGTCTTCTGTACTTGTTGTGGTCGAGCGGGAATGCTAGTGAAAGCCAAACCTGTGGCTAGCCTTAAAGCCTTAGGACACTTATCCTCTTATGTTGATGGTTGCATTGTACTGGGATCCTTGAGATGCAAAGCGAGGATGCATGAAGTTAGACCATTTACTTTATGTACTTGCATCCAAAGACTTATGCAAATCTGCTTGCTTCTTGTTGTTATGTTGGCACCCATTCACGCAGAGGGCAGGGGGGAGAGAGAGAGAGTTTGCTTCATGCTTGCTATAGCAGCTCAAGAGTTACCGTCTCATATAGAAAGTTTGAAACTTCGTCAGCAACCCTTTTAGGTTTATAGCATTTGGCTCTTTCAGGTTGAGTAGGAATCTCTTTAACTATTGGAGAACTGTGGTCAATGTATTTAATATCTTATAACTCCCATGCAAAGTTTGGTAGGATGAAAAATGGGTGTGAGAAACCGAATATGATACCTCTAGCTATGGTACCGTAGTTGAGTGCATAACCCTTCTTCTTTTTGAAAGTTGAAGCTAATAAAGAAGGACGTGCAATGTACGTAATACTAGCCCTCTTCACCTTAGCTTCTCAATCTTTCCTCTTGCCATTGTCTAGATTAAATTTTGGAGATCTTTTCAAATATCGACATTGGGCTCTTAATCTGGTCAGAACAGTAAATTGTGGTTAGAAAGCATGCCGTGTGGTGAAGTTCTTATGCTTTTGTCATGTAGTTTTCTCGTGGTATCGCTAGGAGCATTTATGCTAGATGGAAATTTTTAACATTAGAAGAACATGATGCCATGTCATGCAAATTAAATATTTGATTGACCGTTGTTACCATCTTGGTATGCCTCGTGGTATTGCCATTGGATGAAATATCTTTAGAGCTGCGTCTCAGCGTCGGGGGGGGCAGGCGGGCATTCACTCTTATTCGTTCTTATGATGTTCCATATACAAATAGCGGAGATTCACAAGGATTTTGTCCATCTAAAGGATATGTTGTTAAGATATTCATTCCATGTCTGTGAATTAGTGCGAATTGTCGTCAAGGTAGGATTACCTTCAAGTTTTGTTGGTCTGGATTTCTTTATTGTTTTGTGTCTTTTGTCAGACAAAAGTCTTGATGATTTCTTCAGGAGTTCTGCCTTTGATAGTTTTGGTGATCGCTATGTATGTTAAAAAGGCCATATATCTTTTTGATGTGTTTGTGTTGCAGTAAAAGCTCTTCAATACAAAGTCTCTTCTGCTTTGGCATGGATCAGCAGGGGAATGGGCAGACCCCGGCGATAGGGGTTGTCAGCAGCACTGCTCAGATGTCATATGGTTTGAGCCCATATCAACCCAATCAAATGGCAGGTGGGGCTCCTCCTGGATCTGCCGGACAAATGCAACCTCCTCAGCCTGCTCCTTCAGCTCAACTAGCACAGCATCAGCTTGCATATCAGCACATCCACCAGCAACAGCAGCAACAACTGCAGCAGCAGCTTCAGAACTTCTGGGCCAATCAGTATCAAGAAATTGAGCAGACCACTGACTTCAAGAACCACAGCCTGCCGTTAGCGCGAATCAAGAAGATCATGAAAGCCGATGAGGATGTGAGGATGATATCTGCTGAAGCTCCAGTCATATTTGCCAGGGCTTGCGAGATGTTCATTCTGGAGCTGACTCTCCGATCCTGGAACCACACGGAGGAGAACAAGAGGAGGACCCTCCAGAAGAATGACATTGCGGCGGCGATCACGAGGACCGATATTTTCGATTTCTTGGTCGATATCGTGCCCAGAGAGGATTTGAGAGACGAAGTGCTTGCCTCGATCCCGAGGGGAGGGGCTCTTCCTGTGGGTGCACCGGCTGAAGGCGTTCCTTACTACTACATGCCATCTCAGCATGGTCCACAAATGGGTGTTCCTGGAGTTATTGCTAGTAGGCCTGTGACGGATCAGTCTATGTACAGCCAACAGCCTCACCCTTACATGGCTCCTCAGATGTGGCCGCAGCAACAACCGCAGCAACAGCAGCCGCCTGCAGATTCTTGAGCAAGGATGTGGGCTTGTTTGGGGGTCGATCGTCAGGTTGAAGGTTGAAACTTTTTGAGCTTCTTGTGTTGCATAAGGGTGATGGAGGTGGATCTGAGTGGCCTGGCTGCTGCGTGTATATTATTGCCCTTTCATTAGCTTATTTTTTTGCTTTGGTTGTAGTAGTATGTGTACATTTAATGTAACTTAGTTTGCCGAATCCCTTGCCGATGACATATAATCCTTCATGCTTCTTTCCATCTGCAAAATCTTGACTTGGTTTTGGCTGATTGATTTGCTTTGGCATTTGGCCTTCGTAAGAAGATACCCTCTCTCTCTCTCTCTGCAGTGAACACTGCAGAACCATGTAGGTATCAGGAATGAAGTTTCGTGGATGCTAAGGGTATAATGTTCCCAAAAGCGGGGAAGATCTCGTGGTCGTTTGCAGGTTAGTGGTTGGCGACTGCCTTACGTTGAGCAGGGCACTGCCCTTGGGCAGCACAAGTCATTTCTGTGGGGCCACTCCGAACAGCTTCCCACGGAGAGTCGTTATCAAAACAACGAACTCACCTTCGTTGGCTGCGTCCATAATTGACTATCTGATACGGCACACGGTCTCTTACACCAAGTTTCGATAGGTGTCGATGTTCGCCATCGGAATTGGCTCAAACATTGATGATTTGATCCCTTAAACTGGGGGTTCGGTTCTTCAAAACTCTTGAGCTCTCAACTTTTACCACCAAATGCATAACATGTCGTAAGTTGCAAATGCTATGTTGTCTATGGGGGGAACCATAGACGCACCTATTAAGGGTCCGTATGGTAACGTTTTTGTTCCCGAGAACATATTTAGAACAGAAACATTTTTTTGTGTTTACGTTCCTGGCTACGATTTTCAAGAATAGAAATCCATTTGACAAGTACAAAAAAAAATATTTTTTTCACCAAAAGGAAGGATTTGCAACCGGCGGCCGGTAAGGGCGGAGGTTGGCAATCGGCGGCGACGGGTGGCAGTGGCGGCCGGCGATGATGGCGGGGGGTAGCGGCAACCGGGGACCGGCGATGATGGCCGGGGGCGGTGGCGTCCGGCGACCGGCGTCCAACGATCGGGGACGGGCGTCCAACGACCGGGGACGGGCGTCCGACGACCTGCGGTGGCATCCGGTGATCGGCGACGGTGTCCAGCCACCAACGGCGGGCGGCCGGCGACCTACAAACGGGCGGCAGCAGCCGCGTCAACTCCTCGGCGAAGATGGTGGGTTGTGGTGGCTTGCACAAGCTCGCCCTCGAGTTATTTTCAAAAAGTGTTTAGAAGAAAAACAAGTTTTTTTTATTTCTTAATTTTGCTTCAAAAGTGTTCTCAGAACACTTTTGAAACATTTTTTTATCATACACGTTTCTGTTTCGAAAGTGTTCCGGGAATACTTTCGGAACAGAAACACTTTCCATGTAGTGTTACCGTACATGCCCTAACCGTCTGCTTTGCGTTTATGTTCCTCAAGCAGTGCATTCATTCTTAGGCAGGGAACGACGTCGCATAGACCTCGAGTTACCCTCGCGTCGCGTTAGTCCTCTCTGCCCGATTCCTCTGCACATGTGAGAGAGAGGGATGAGGGACAGGACGAAGATGAACGCGATGAGGTCGGGGATAGTCGTGATCGGAGCGTTGGCGTTTGGATATCTCACTCTGCAACTGGGTTTCAAGCCGTTCCTCGAGAAAGCCCAAGTCGCCGTCGACGACGCCTCTCGCTCTTCTCCACAAGATCGCTCTCCTCTTCGCGACGAGTAGAGTACGGTAGTAACTAGTAGCTCGTCGCCTCCTGTCTTGCATTGAACATTTTAGCAAAAAGACCGGTCCTTTGTCGTTTGAATCTCCCGAGGTCGAGCTTCATCACATAGTAATTCGAATCTTGGTTGCTTTGTTCATGTAGAGGTCTGGCGGTTTCCATCGTGAGTTGGATGAGATGATTGTATGATGATGATCAAAGAAGTCTCACGTTTTCATGGCTGAATGAAACGATTATCAGCAAATCCCAATGACAATTTTGGCTGCAATTTTTCAATGAGTGAAGTGAGAAAGTTTGTTCTCTCAGAAAAGACTGTTCTTTTCTATCCAATTGGTAATTTCCATTTGACATAATGGTATGAACTGTGGCATAGTTTAGTGGTACATTCTAGGGGAAATTTCGTATCTGTAGCACTACTCGACTTCATTTGCTGATTGTCTTTACATTCGATAGTTGCGATTCCGCTTACAATGTAGTGGTGCTCATCGGAGTTTCCCGAGGGGTTCAGTATGGAAATATGAGCTTCGAAAAGAGGCGATGAACAAGTACATGTTCGGTCCTTTAACACTGCTGTATATGGCTTTCCCTGATGTGTTAATGTATTGTTGAACTGTGATCGGGTTATAACTTATGTTGGGGGTCTCTTAGCTTCATATCAGTGAAAAAAACACAAGGAAGCTTGCGGTGCTCGTTTGGTGGTAATTCATTTTTGCTCCCCGTTTGGTGGTTGAATGAACAAATTGGCCATCTTTCTTGACACTAGCAATCGTTAAGTGGAGCAAAGCTCTACCGAAATTGTTAGATTGAGTTTTTGGTTCTCCATTGGATATATTGTGCTTAGATGAAGAGGATGCCAAAATTGTGCTTACAGGGGTGGTTTTTACCTGCCAACGAGGCATGTTGTGCTGAGAAGTAAAATATATCGGATCATTACGCCCTTAATTTTTAATTTTTTGCTTGAGGTAGAGCTTCTTTGCTTGTGAAGGGCTGCTTTTGTATTGATGAAGTTTGTCTTGTAGATCCATCAGTGAGGATATGATGGTTCTGTAAGCAGACGCTGGAGGTATCTCGCTTGTCTAGTGATTTGCGCTGCTTGTATACTCATTTCTTTCGCTTAAATGCTCTTTGCTGTTAAACGATCTTCTGCCAGCGGCTTTTTTTGGTCTGGAAAGAAAGGGATATGTTAGAAATAAGATGCCAGCTGAAGTGTGTCGACTTTCGAATTTTCCATTAGTCTGTTGAAGTCTGAACTTCTCGGCACGGGACTGGGACTGGGACAGGATGGTTTCCTCGCAAGTGTGATTACAGGGCAAGTCAAGGTGCGATTTTACTGTCGAAAGAAGGTTGTGTAGTACGGCGGTGGATGTAATTAGCAGCTCAGCACACGCACCTTGATGCTTTGCTCACATCTCTCTCTGAGGCTGTTCAAAACGTCTCTAGTTTTGCTACCACGAAATGGCGGTTCGGTTGGCAGGGTATCATCCGAAAGCATTTCTTGTTCTTTTCTTCCCTGAATGTGAGCGAATGCACCCCTCTCCTCTCTTTTATTTGAACTCCTATGAACTGTGAGCTAATCAGATGTTTAAGCTGATTGCTTGGGGGTCAAAGCACTAGATGACCTGTAACTATTCTCCTTCGGTCAAGTCTAGCGTGCGAATGATGAAAAACCGAGTCCTCTGTCTTCGGCGCATTTCCATATAGTGCATGCAGCACCTTCGCTCTCGCCGTCGCTTCCTACATGATTTGCAACTTCCTGTGTGGTCAAGTGCGAGGATCGAATGCATGAAAAGGACATGAAATGATGTCAGAATCACATATGTTGTTCTCCCCAGTTTAAGCCGCCTCCTCCCCATTTTTTTTCCTTGCCAATTGGTCCATTGAAGTAGAATTCCTCTTGTATCCAACAGTCTGCGGCTCCAGCAGGGTTTCACCATCCTGATGCTTGAGTGATGTGTTTATTGGCACGGCAGGTCTTCGTCTTCTTCATGGTGTGAGCTCTTGATTTGGTCTAATCGGCGTGATACATCGCCCCGTTTGCTTCAGTTATCCTCAAGGCGGCTTGTCATGCTACGACGCGTCTCTCTCTCTCACTCTCGATCTCGATCACCTACCGATTCAACCGATTGGGCCGGTGATGGCTCGATGAGAGAGGGAAGGGCGGACATTGTGCTTGAAAATGTTCCTTTTTTTTCTCTCTCTTTTGATTGCCTTGCCACTCAACATCGAGAAAGTGTCGTATTATATTATATTTAATTAACACACGGCACGACATAAATTTCTTGGCGAGCATTTTCACCAAATTTCTCCAATATTGATCTTATGACCAATCTTTATTTGGCATCAAACCACTAACTATTTATAGTCTTAGTACAATAATTCGATCCTATAGAATTGTGCATCCTAAAGACGGTAAATGCGTGAATAATTAGAACCAACGATAGCGCGTAGTGGGACCCAGCTACGTGCCACTTGGATGGTGGCCCGGACATTATTATGCAGGATAGCTATGAAAATCGAATAATTCTATTGATATTCAGAGATATGGTACTTGAATGTTATTGAAAAATTTATGGTAATCAAAGCTGGATGGTTCGGATGTATTTTATTTCGTGTGATTGTGCAAGGGATACTTGAAGCAAACGTGGTGTGGAATTTTATTTTATTTTTTATATAAAATGCATGTGTGCCACATCGATGCGACGAAAACGTAGAAAGTGAGTTGTGAAATTCGTATTTACTCTCATAAAACATATACCCGATAGTGTTTAGAAAGTCCGTAAATGCTGTAACCCATCGAGGGAATAATCGGTTAAGAGATAGCAGGAGCAATTCTCCATTTGGTCGAATATACATAATGTAAAAGATTGCACAACCATTTAGGCGACAGTGAAACGGCAGCACGTATTTAATGGAAACGGCATTTGTGGAGTGATATGCACATACTTATAGGGGTGTCTTAAAACGTAGAGAGTCCGTAATTAAGATATAACGGGAGCTACGTCGTTGATTCTCCTTTTTGGTCGAATATACGTAACGAAAAAAATTTCTCAATCATTTAGGCATGAATGAGACGGCATCCCGTTTTCGTGCCGATAGGTAATGAAAACGGCTTTTGTGGAGTGATATGCATGTACTTACAAGGTGTCCGAATAACTTTTTTTTTTCTTTTCTTTTCTTGGTGCTCATCTCATATGATTCTTGAATTAATTTATTAGATCTCTTACTTTATTATTATTTTTTTTTTTGTGGATGATACAATTATTCTAGTTCTGTTATTAGTCCTAGAGAAAGAAAGGAGGAAAAAAAACAGAAGAGGTCTGTTCTAAACCGCTGGACAATTTACCCCGTTGACTCTGGCCGGATGAGCCACGCCCGGGCCGTTGTCTCGGAGTCAACCCGACCCGCAAAAAACGAAATCCACGTTTCCCATTCCTGGACCGAAAGGAAGGAAACCGTATACGAATCCAATTCACGTTAATGGCGCCTTACCAAACTCAACTCCTCCTCCTGCTAAAAGAGTCAACTGAAACAGGGGAGGGAGAACAGACCGTTCACGATCGTCGTCGTCATCATCACCATCCTCATACAAATGCTTCTTTGCTTCCTTCACACCCCATTCCTCTCCCTCTTTCTTTCTCTCTCTATCTCTAGCCGCAGTAGATAACTGACCAACCAAGCAAAGAAGAAAGTGTAGGACATGGAGCCCGAAAAAAATAATGGGGGGACGGCGTCTTTCTTTACCGTTATAGGCCATGAATGCTTTGTTTTGCTTCCGCACCAAACTTCCCTCCTGTTCTCTACCCAACCCAACTCCCAACTCGTTTTAAAAATCCGCTCTTGATCAGTTCCCGCAAACACCCAGAACCCAGAAATGCTCCTCAAGACGACCCTCCCGTTTCAGGAGCAAGGCCATGAGAGGATGCCGGTTCTCCCGCACCACAGGGGCTTGAAGCACTTGAAGTTCGTGGCCCAGTCCCTGGGGCTCTTGGGCTTCTCTTTCTTGACGGTTTGTTTCGTCTTCTTGTTTGGCTACTATTATGGGGATCGTGGCAATGATGGGGCTGTGGCGGGAGGGCTCTTTAGGTACCCTGCCCGGATGGAGAGCCTGGTGTGGCTGAACTTGAAGTTGAACGGCTCTCATGACGTCGAGAGGGTCGATTTCCTTTGGGAGGAGGGTGACGGGTGTGATGTGTTTGAGGGTGATTGGGTCTGGGATGATAGCTATCCACTGTATCGGTCGAGAGATTGCAGGCTTTTGGATCAGGGGTTCAGGTGCTCTGAGAATGGTCGTCCTGATGATTTCTATACCAAGTGGAGATGGCAACCCAGAGGGTGTAACTTGCCCAGGTTTGTTTATTTTGGTCTGTCTGGCGTTAGAAATTAGGATCAGTTCGAATCGAGTCATTAGCTATACAGCTCTCTGAAAGTGACTGGCTGGTATTTGCAACATGATCTGTTTCGGTTCTTGATGATTGCTTTGATGTGGCCATCGCTTTTCAATTCTGCATTATCAATAAGTTAGATGGTTCGATGTTGACTGTGTCCTTGTTTCAAAAAATCTGCCTTCGCCTCATCGGCAAATGCAACTATTGTTCTATGAAGGGCTTTCATGCAAAATTTAACAAAATCTAGCTCAGGATTGCTGCTACCTGAAACCCTCCTATTTTCACCTGGATGGATGACAGGCTAGCTTGCTGGTGATTTAATTTGCATTTGGGCGACTTAGTGTTGGCTACATAGCATTGCCAACTATTATTTCCACCAATCTTATGTGTTCAGTCTATGTCATGCTGAGCTTGTTGAACTATGACAGATTTGATGCAAGACTGATGCTTGAGAAACTGCGTAACAAGCGGCTTGTCTTTGTCGGCGACTCTATTGGAAGAAACCAGTGGGAGTCTCTCTTATGCATGCTCTCTACTGGAGTCTCTGACAAAGCCTCGATCTACGAAGTCAATGGCAGGCCGATTACGAAGCACAAAGGTTACTTGGTGTTTAAGTTCGGAGAGTTCAACTGCACAGTGGAGTACTATAGAGCTCCATTTCTGGTACTGCAAAGCCGTCCACCTGTTGGATCTCCTGGAGAGATTAAAACAACTCTGAAATTGGATCAGATGGACTGGACATCTAGGAAGTGGAAGGATGCCGATGTCTTGATCTTCAACACCGGGCACTGGTGGAATTACGAGAAGACCATCAGAGGGTAATGGCAATTCTTTCTCGTTTATACTTTATAACTTGCTCTCGGAATTTTGCCTGTGGAGGAATGAAGAATCGAATATAAACCAGTTAAAGCAAAGCTGTGAAGATCTGTACCTGTGTCAAAAAGCTTAGTAAATTTGATGACATTTTGAGGTTTTGGAGCTGTAACAGATCCGGACCCTTTTAATTGAGCAAAAAAAAGTAATCACACCCACAACAAATATCCAAAGAGTATAGTATGCTGTTAAATGATCCTCAAATATGCTGACAATGTAGATCTTTATGTCTTTAGAAAATCACTTCGATGGTTGCATCTCCTTGTGGTAATGTGCCTACGTACTCGTAGTCGACCCTACTTTATGCTGAGTTTGTATTTTCCAAGTCAAAATCTAGAGAGAAGTGAGTTCTTTATAGGAAAGTTGGATTATTGTCTCCGGGGGGCCTGCACTAACGTTTGTCTGATAGAACACAAGTCCGTGTATAGTGTGAAAAGGAGCTCTTTTCTTTCTAGTGGTACTTAATACCCAATGTTTTGTCTTCAGCGGTTGTTATTTCCAAGAAGGAGCTGAGGTGAAGGTCGAAATGAGAGCAGAACATGCATATCAGAGAGCAATAGAGACTGTCATGCACTGGATAAGAAATGAAGTGAATTCAAGCAAAACTCGGATCTTCTTTCGGACATTTTCTCCAGTGCATTTCAGGTTTGCCTCGTCTGTCATAATCTCCTGTTTTCTTTCAGTTGCATAAAGTATTCAACTAGCAGGCATAGCGCTATCATTACCAGGAGAGCGGCTTTTATTCCTGCTCCCTGCGCTACTTTCGGGTTTGCAAAGTTTTTATAACTGTTGGTGTACATGAAATCCTGTGATGCAGTGTGGTTCCTTAGAACATTGATGCATTTTCCTTCTTAGCTCTGCCCATTGTTGTCATAGCTGGACTGTTATGTTGCCATGGATATGCCATTCGACATCTTTGCACATTCCACTTTCTAAGGGGTAACATAAAAAAAGTAGCATAATTGTTCTCCCTTACTAGTCAAAATTCCTTAACCACGGGGATCGACTGCTCATGATATTGAAAATGCTGCAGAGGAGGTGATTGGAGGACCGGGAGCTGTCACTTGGAGACATTGCCTGAGCTGGGCTCCTCACTCGTGCCATCGGAAAACTGGCTGCAATACAAGATCATCACCGATACGTTGGCAGTTCACTCAAACACATCAGAGCCCATCGAAGTGAACATACTGAACATAACACACATGTCTTCGCGAAGGAAGGACGGGCACTCCTCCTTGTACTACCTCAGCCCTCACATGGGCCCCGCGTCTATTCGCCGGCAGGATTGCAGCCATTGGTGCCTGCCCGGAGTGCCAGACTCATGGAACGAGCTCCTGTTTGCACTATACTTAAAGCATGAAAGTTCTCAATTATCAAAGTCACCGGTACATGTGGCACCAAAATGATGCAAGAAAGCTCGAGTTGTGAGTTCACAAGTAAATCAACCTCACATAAGTATATGAAAGTAAGGCGCTGAAGATGGACTGCGATGACTGCTTCAAGAATCAAAAACAACAAAAGTGATGATCAGGCTCATGAGGAAGGTTTAAGAGCATGTGTTCAAGTCTGTTGAGTTTACTCAGATGGAGGACATTTTTGTTAGAATCCTAGGATTAGTGATGGCGGGGAACCTGGAATTTAATTGTACAGGGTACACAAAGCGAAAAACCAGCTCGCTTTCAGAGGGGGCTGCTCTGGGAAGTCCTTGCGAAAATTGGTTACAGGCTCTAGGGTGTTGTAGCAATCACAGACACGAAATAAGCGATGTTTGTTTCACAAATTGTGACTAGGAACTTTTTGTCAGTCCTCTCTACCTTATATTCAAATAAGGACCGCTTAATTTCCAATGCATCAATAAGTATACAGTTGATCCGGTGTGCGGATCAGATGCGAGATTAGTGTTTGAAGGGAGTCGGCTGCATAAGTACTGCGAATTAGAGTCAGCGGTTATGTGGAAGGAAAGAGGGGAGTCAAGTGTTACCCAAGGGGGCAAAACCAAAGATAATAGAAAGAGAAAAGGAAAGGATTACGACTCATCATGAGTCAGGAGACTGACCCGGTTGGGAAACAAAAGCGACTAAATGAAGCAGTAAAAGTGAAGCATCTCTTGCTGACAAGCATTGCAGGGTCTCTGTCGATCTATCTACCAGATGTAGATATGATCAACTCTGTTCTATTCCCTCATGCTTATTGTCATTTTCTGTGTGCATGACAGCTAAATCTAATGCTGGAGGCAAGTGAAGGCTATGGATGTTTTACTACGTGTGTTACTTCCATTTCCTTGGTACTTTGCAACCACAGGCATCAAAGGGAAGACTTTAACCGAGCCAGTCTCTTGAGCGGATTAAGTATTCAATTTATGTGACATGTATGCTAAATTCAATTTGTAGAACTCGCCACCTTCAATGATTCAGATTTAGTTTAGTATATATTTTAGGAAAATTTCAAATAAGGGCATGAAGTACCCTCATTTTCTCAAATAATGATTTGAAGTAGACATTATTTCAAATAAGGGTTCAAGGCGTCCTTATTATTTTAAAGAATGGCTAAATCAATGGCATTTTCATTATTTAATTTTTTCTTCTTTTTATTTTTCCTTTCTATTCACTGGTGGTTGATCTCAAACAATGATCGGCTACTGATGAGGATTGGGCAAGGCTGCCCTCGACAACCACAAGCGAGGACCCATGCCCGGGCGTGGCGAGGGCGGCCATGCCCGGATAGGACGAGGGTTGCCTCCCCCAAGCAAGGGATGCCTGTGGCCGCCGAGGGCCTAGGCGAGGCCGAGGCTACTCTCGCCGGCCACAACAAAGATAAAAAAATAAGTGAAGAAAGTATTTTTGATAAAAAAAAAAATTTGTTGAAACGAGGGCACTTTCTACTTTTATTTGAAATTTTCCCAACATTTCATTTAGGAGTGGGCTTGGGCCTCAACTAGTCAGCTTCTCTGTCTGCATTTGGGAGATACAGCGCTGAGACGCACAGCAAAATCAAGAGCTTGTTACGCCAAAGCGTAAACTGAAAGCTACGCTTCACTACGACTAGCTACACTCAAAAGGACCCAAACTCCTTCTCATCCTCTTCACCTGAAGGGAGCTTGGAGCTTCCGAGGAAATGGCGGGCTCTGCTCTCCAGGCCAGCAGGTCGAGAGACCTCGACAAACTTCTCCTCCGACCCGGCAACCTCGTCGCACCCAACTTCGAACCTGGGGCCGAGGTACAGTCCTCGTTCACCTTCGGTTGTCATTTGAACAGGCTCTTTTTTTCTTTTTCTTTTTTTGTGTCGATGCGTGTTTTCAAGTTTATAACTTCTCGTGGGTTTCGCAGCTGAGGGACGATCTCCGAGAATACGCGCGAGTGCTGGTGGTAGGAGCAGGCGGGTTGGGTTGCGAGTTGTTGAAGGACTTGGCTCTGTCGGGTTTCAAGAATCTGGACGTCATCGATATGGACCGAATCGAGGTCACTAATCTCAATCGCCAATTCTTGTTCAGGTGTTTGAATTTTTTTTTTTCCTTTTTGTTCCTTTTTGAAATCGTCCTTGCGACAGGGTTTGATCTGCCTTCGAATGGTGTATTTTGTGCTTGAGTTGTGAGAAAGAAGTGACTTGATAGTGGATTTTCTTTTTGGGTATGTTCATAGGCTGGAGGATGTTGGGAAGCCGAAGGCCGAAGTGGCGGCTAAGAGAGTCATGGAAAGAGTCAGTGGAGTGAACATCGTGCCACATTTCTGCAGGATTGAGGATAAGGAGCTTGATTTCTACAGTGATTTCAATATAATTGTCCTTGGTCTTGACTCGATTGAGGCTCGGAGCTACATAAATGCCGTTGCTTGTAGCTTTCTAGGTGCGTATCCACGATCCCTCCAATTTATAAATGTCGAAATCACGTTTTAACCACCATTTTGGTATCAAATCTCTGGTTTGTGATTCTTAATAAACTTACAGGGTTTGTGGTGTAATTAGATCAAGTTGACGGATGTGAATGGGTTTTTTGTACTTGAATGTTTTTGCTCTGCTGTAGCATACTTGCTGTACAGGTTCCTCAATTTTAGCGCTTCAACATTTGTGTAGTCAAGCTTTTTGCGTATGCTTATTCAAAATTAGATTGGAAATGACAGTACTCAGACTCAGGATCTGAATTCTTTGTCCAAAAGTAATTTGAGGTGTTTCAGAAAGCACAATAACTTCACATGCTTTTGCAAGAATTTCTTTTTGAAATTTTGTATGCCGCTTAATGCAAGTGAATACTTCCAAAAGGTTGATGGAGCCCCAAAAGTTCGTGGTGGAGACTTTCAGAGATTTTTTTTTTTTTTGGGGCTACATATCAGTAACCATTATAAGTAAAAGAGATCAGGCTGATTGTAAGTATATTCATATTGGTTGTACTTGTCATTTAAGTTTCTGCTTTGGCTCAACAGTCCAGCTTTAATTTCAATTTACTGAATGTGGTCCTTATTGATCTTTAAACATCTAACAGTAGCTACATTCTGACTCATAACTAGTTTAGGCAATTAATGCTCTCTGATGAATTCTAGAAGTAGGAGCTTTTGCCGACCTACCTCACAATCTGATTGGGCTTCACTGTTGTCGAAGGAGATTCCAGAATACGATTCTGATGACAATCCAAGGGAAGAAACGATGAAACCCATGGTGGATGGTGGGACGGAAGGATTTAAGGGGCATGCAAGAGTTATAAAACCTGGGGTCACACCATGCTTCGAGTGTACCATCTGGCTTTTCCCTCCACAAGTGAAGTTTCCTCTCTGTACTCTTGCAGAAACCCCGAGGACTGCTGCTCATTGTATTGAATATGCACATCTAATAAAATGGGATGAGGTGATAAGCTAACTTTGTTAGCTGTCCAATTCGTTCATCATTTGATCTGTTATAATGTAAGCACTTTATCTTATTTCTGTCATTTGTGTTGGATTTTCACCTGTAGGTCCACAGTGGAAAGTCATTTGATCCTGATGAACCAGAGCATATGCAGTGGGTTTATTCAGAGGTTATTGCATAGCAATAAAATTGTTTGGTGATTTATCCAGAAAGTAATATCCTTATTGGACTCTCACTTTTTTAAACTCGACCTGTAGGCTGTCAAAAGAGCAGAGCTTTTTGGAATTCCAGGAGTGACTTATTCCCTCACTCAGGTACATTAGTTCTCCTATTGTTGTCAATTGCCTTTTCTTTTTTTGCATGTTACTGAGCTTTACAATCTGCTTTCCTGTTGTCATTGTGTTAAAAATCTTAAGGAAGCTTTTTTCTTAGAAGTGGGGAAAAAAATTCTAAGTATTGTGAGTTAACTTTTCATGATTTTGTGCTTCATCCTAATACTGGAGTTGTTCTCTACGCTTTGATTATTTGGTGAATTAGTAAAGAATATTAAATTCCCCAGGTCATGCTGTAAACCCTACTGATTTGCTGTCCTATTTTTAATGCCAACTTGTAAAATTACGGGTGAACTTGTTTTGCTTCATCTATCATGTGATTTATACTAACTATACTATTTCAAGAAAAGCTCATTTTTATTGTTTCTATCCAGGGAGTTGTGAAAAATATCATACCAGCTATAGCTTCAACTAATGCAATCATATCAGCTGCATGTGCTCTGGAAACTTTGAAGATTGCATCTGGATGCAGCAAAACTTTATCCAACTACTTAACGTGCGTCATACCTTGCCTTTTACAGTTCTCATGTGCTTCATTGTATAATTCTTTTTTGTTTCCTGTATATCTTGGATGTGGAGAGCATCTTGTTCTTGTTTCAAGTGGTTGCAGTTCACCCTGCAGCACTTTGTGGGGTTCTTTTAATGTTATGTACTATAAGTGACTGAAAGGCTTTCTTGTATTCATCTTGGCCTGCTTTAAATTCCTGACAGTGTTTTTATTCTTCGAGAATATGCCAAGTACGGCTAACCAATTTGCTTCCTGTATTCTTCTCTTATTATCTAGTGTGACCCTTTTATGGAGATAGGACACATGTTTTACTTTCACATGCCTAAATGGGTGGCTATTGGAGCGGGCAGCCTGCATTTTTTGTTGCTGCAGTAACGATCTTTCTATTCTTCATCAAAAGCAATTCTTCAAAATCCCCTCTGGTTATGGTCTCTCCAGAATCATTTTACATTGCTTTGCTAGTTCCTTACAATCACACTTTCTTGATTGAGTGTAAGATGTTTTTGGTTAAATATCTGTTTCTGTCAGTGTTCCATATCTTACGTTGAATCTCTTATTTTGTGTTTTCTGACATCTGCGTCTGTCGGTTCTTGGACAGATGTCTAGAAAAGTGTACTCTCGCTAGCTTTCTTGGGCTCTTAAAATGACTTGCTGGCTTGGGGATAGGTTTCAAGTAGTTCGTTCTACAAACAGCTCTCTATCAGAGCATTCGACTGCGGGTGCAACATTTGGATGTAATATATAGATTCTGTTGTCTTTTGTGTTTCTTCTCTCAGTGGCTCTCAAGCCTCTTAGTGTGACCTCCATCGCTTAGGATCCAAGCTTTCCATAAATTATCAGTTGACATGTTGCAACTCAATTAGAGGCTCTCCGTTATGGAGTCTTTAAGCTTGAGGTTAAATGGAGTGCATCCGAGTCATAAACTTGTGATGCCAAATTGTTTACTTGCTATTTCTTAGACGTGTATAAACTTGCCATTTTTTTTTTATGAGATCCCTTAGTGTTTACTTTTGTCTCTCCCAGCCTGTCATCATATCCCGCTTCTGGTACTGATCAGTACTTCTGAAGATCAGTACTAGAGTAGATGAATTTGATCATCTGCTATCTGTATGTATCCATACTCATGAGCGAAAACTTGCAAGTTCCACTTGTTTTGTCCAGTTGCTAGCTTGAAAATGCGTGGGAATCTCAATTTGGTTCTTTTAAGTAGGCAGACTTTGAGGTGCAAGTTTATTGATATTTTCGAATTTCAGATACAATGGTGTGGAAGGACTTCACATTAAAGTGACTGAGTTCGTGAGGGATAAGGATTGCCCTGTCTGTGGTCCTGGTGTTCTTATTGAGTTGGACGTTTCAGTGACCCTAAAAAAGGTGCTTTCTTGTTCTTGAGCTCTATTTATTACTAGCGACAAATTGAGGGGAATGCTGGCTAGAGGTTCTTATCTTGTTCACGCATTTCTAAACACTTGGATAGTTCTTGCAGTTATCTGATTACTCGTTATCTCTTTTCATTTTGTACATCACAGTTCATCAACATGCTCGAAGAGCACCCAAAGCTGCTTCTATCAAAAGCAAGCGTCACGCATAGAGGGAAGAATCTATACATGCAGGCACCTCCAGTGCTGGAAGAGATGACTAGGTCAAACTTAGACCAGCTGTTATTTGATTTAATGGGTAAAGTTCCGAGAGATGTTATCCACGTGACTGGCATGTCGTGCAAGGATGATAAGAAAGTGTCGAGTCTGAGGAAATTGCGTGTTGTGTTCAAGGGAGTTGATACATTGACATGGCTGGCGGAGTCGCCTAGCTTCAACTTCCCAATGCTCGACCCTTCCTATTGGACCTAGGCGGAACCCAGTGGTGGGATATGAAGCTGGAGCTCCGGTCCCTCCCCATCCAAACCTTTGGGCCACTGTGCTATTTATCAACTGGGAAGGCAGATAACTTAAGCGAACCGGACAAGTATAAGATATCGGTAGAGTGAGCTTGGCATGATTTTGCATTACCTTACATATTGATTCCGGGAAAGAGCTAGGGCGCGGTTCGTTTTTACCTTTTTGATGAACTGTATGCTTTTTCAAGTGAACTTTTGGATGAACTCTACTTACCATATTATAGCACAGTTTCATGGAAGTGGAACTCGTTTGGGAACTAACTTCATTGGTTCTTCTTTGGTCCATTTTTGAAGTTTCACTTAGGGGAATTTTGAACATTAAAGCAAGAGAATTGGAGCTGTTTCGATGTAGGCTATTGAACGGTGGATTATGTAAATGTCTTCCCATCAATAACCTCACTAGTCACTTTGAACGCCAGGAAACTTGAACAATTCTAAAGAAAGCTTCTTCATTTTTCAAAGATCTGTCTTACGACAAAAACAAAAGTGAGAGAGGTGTATTTATAGCCATGAGATTAAAATCAAATGAAGATAACCAATATCATCGATCAAATTCCTAATACGAGGGAAAACGTACTAAATTACTCGTTTTATTTTTGTGAGAGTTCTCAATTAGATTTAGACCACCATAATGACATCTCTTTTGCCATAATGCTAAACCTCGTTAATTCTAGCAATGCAAAAGTTCTCAATTAAGAGACTGTTAGGGTTATGTTTTGAATCGGTTCAACCCGACAACCATCCTCGAAGTCAGCTCAAAACCACTTCTCCCCAAGAGTTGGGAACTGAATTGATCAAGACCGATTCTCAAATTCGTTACTCGGAGTCGAACCGGTCCTCCCTTTGTGAACCGGCTTGCAACCGGCCGAACAAAGCCGATTTGGTTCGACTTCCTAATTAAACCTGTCCGGTTTCTCACCCATGAGCACAAAGTCGTAGTTGTCCGGCTGCTATAACTGAAGTTCAACGTGAAATAAAAAGAAGTGGAAAGCTTTATAACGTAGGGATCGAGGGAGGATTAGGATGCGTAAGCTTGTGTTCAAAAAGCTAATCACCGTCAATTTTGCAAAAACATATTGTTGAAGCCCAACAATCCATTCAACACGGGTACTTGACGGAATTTTTTGGGATAATTCCATAAATGATTTAAGAAGTTTGGTCCAATATGTAATGTCAGCTTTGAACTTTTAATTTGTTCAATATAATCTCTAAACTTTTAATATATGTTCAATGTCGCTTCTAAAATTTTTGACTTGTTTAATATGACCTCTTAATCTTTTTATATATGTTCAATCTAATCCCTAGGCTACATCGAGATGTTCAATATTTATCTTTAGATTTTAATTAATGAAAAGATTATATTGATCACTTAATATGGTCCAAAGACTAGATAAAATATGTACTAAAAGTTTAGGAATTGTATTAAATAAATTAGAGTTTAGGGAAGATATTGCATATCTTATTAAAGTTCAAAGATTATGTTAGATAAATTAAAAGTTTTGAAACGAGATTATATATGTCATTATTTTGTTGCTTTTGAGTGAATGGTTTTAATTAAATTCGATTTAACTCGGGCAAAAGGCAAACGAAGAGGATTTGCTTACAGGGTCAGACTCAGACGTATCCACTTTCCATTCCGGTCACTGCTCTTGTCCGAGGAGCGAGCTTCTTGCTCGACAATGGCCGCTTCTCCGACCACTCCGCTCGCCTTTCTCTGTGCTCCCGTTTCTCCTGCAACAAAGCTCGTCTCTTCTTCGTCCCTCTTTCTTCCCCGAAACCCGGAGCCCAAGTTCTCGACCGTCATCGCTCGCCCAATTCAATCTCCTCTCTCCACGCCCAGTCACGAGCCACCGCGAGCCCTCGTTAGCTTCTCCCCCGTGACGGACGAGGAAGCCGACCCGGAATCAGCCCCTCCCACACTGAGAAGAATTTGTAGCGGCCACGTCCCCGAGCATATCCTGCGCAGGCAAGTGTTAATACCAAGTTCAAAGATTGTTACTTTAGAGCGAGAAGTGAGAGCATGAACCGAAATGAAGGCGGGTTTCGTTATTGTTTTGCCCATATTGGGTCTTTGGAGCTATATGGAGAATTTTATGTTGGGTGATTTTGCAGGATGGAGGAAGTTGGGTACGTATTAGCGACTGATGTTCAGAGAGAAGCATTGCCTGCCCTTTTCTCTGGGAGAGACTGCGTGCTTCATGCTCAGGTTGGTCTCTTATTTGCCATTGGTTTCAGTTCTCTGTTAAGAACAGAACGAGAAAATGAGTACACTGGAAGTTGGCAGTAAATGCGATTAAGTCGGATGCCGGAGCCTTTTAATTTGTGCAGTGCAGTCTTACACCCTTTATGAGAATTTAAAAAGACGTGGTGCAGTCCTTCCATTCATCAGTTTCCCGGAAAGACTCCCACGTAGGCAATTTGGGGGAAAATATGAACGGAAGGACTACTTTGCAACTTTTCCAAAAGGCTTAAGACTGCTTTGCACCAGGCAGTCATGAAGTATTCCGCTATATTGGTCAATTCACGGTCGTGTAAGTTGAGTTACGAGGAGATGTTCAAGAAAAGAGTTGTCTAATATGTGTCTGAGGTGATATGATCTATACCATGGATGTTCAGACTTCCAACTTAATTGGAATTACTCTTTGACTCTGCATATGAACTCAACTAAGGAAGAAAAAGTAAAAGGATTCTACATTGACATAGCCGGTGCACTCATGCTTTTGGCCATCTAGACAGGTTCCGGGAAGACGCTGACGTACCTTCTGCGGATATTTTCAGTTATGAACACCCAACGGTCTTCTGTACAAGCATTAATAGTCGTCCCCACCCGAGAACTTGGCATTCAGGTAGATTTCTGGTTATGATAATTCATTTGACATTTTCCCTTTGGTCTTCTGGTTCTCTTTCACTATTGTAAAGTAGAATGTGGTTGTTATATCTGCATAAAATGCTATCACGCTACATTAAGAGTACAATGTCATGTCTTCTTCTTATTGTTATGCATTTATGTCAAGGTAGCCAAAGTTGCTCGGCTGTTGGCTGCAAAGCCGATGGATCTTGAAATGAAGCAGAATAAACCATGTACTGTTATGGCTCTTCTAGATGGAGGTACATTGAAAAGACACAAGAGTTGGTTAAAGGTCTCTCTCTCTCTGTGCATGTGTGTTTCCATAGGCTGCATATGTTTGTGGTGTGCTTTCTGAGCATAAGATTACAGTTAAGCTAGTGCTGATAAATTACTAATAACTGTCATTGTAACTGATATATAGAAACAGTAATTCTTGAAAACCCTTGTTGTATAATTAGTGTACTTATTGATCAGAGGAAATGACTAGCATTCACATATATGGAAGAAGTCATGGAGAATCAATATTGAAATGCTTAGCTTGCTACTACTATCCTTCCCTCTCCGGGGAGACCTACACACTATTAGCAGAGCTATCTTCTGATATACTTCAACTACATTTTTGTGATTGCTCTGTAAAAAAAGAAGGCTTGTGCATTATACTTTTTTTCCCTTTTTTTGACTGAATATCATATGCTGGTATCCATTTGCTTTTGTAGGATTAATGATGTCAAAATGTTTTTTCCTGCAATTTATGCAAAACTATTCTCCCGCATATTAGTTTACTCATTTATTCCATTGACAATTGCTGTAAGTTCTTCCATTTTTGGTCAAAATAAGTTTGTCTCTTTATTGATACTCATGTGTATATTTAGTTGTCTCCTTTTTCATGACTGAATATTTGCGGGTTAACTTGCTCATTGATTTGATTATTCTGTTCACACTCTTACAAGTATCCCTGTAACTCGACTTTTAGTTTTAGTGAAATTTCCAGCTTTGAGCTAATGAATCTTAAATAAAGATTACTAAGAAGAGGAAAAGGCTAAATTTTCGTGCTGAGGTCTTTAAACCTGAGAACAGAAGAGGACCTGTCTGACTAGAAGTATGATAACACAAGCTGGCAGTTAAAATAGCCCACCTAAAATCCCCACACTTGTCCATTCAAGTGCTAACAAATATCAATTGCCTAATGTAGCTATGTCTTTGGGTTGCTTTTCTAATATTGAAGCATGCTGTTGACCGATTTCTTGTGTCGACCTTCAATATGACCTCCTTGGCTTTTCCTTGTAACATTTTTAGGCAGAACCCCCAGCAATACTAGTGGCAACCATCCGGAGTTTGTGCCAGATGCTGGAGAAGCAAGTTTTTAAACTTGACACGGTGCAGATTCTAGTGATTGACGAGGTAAATTGGGTAAAAGTTGAGTTCTTATTTTTGGAGCTAGACCTTCTTCACATCTGAAAGCTGATTCATTAACCCACAATTCTTGTTAAGATGCTAGATTACTTTCTCCTCCAGATAAGTCCCCACGCATTCACAAGTGGCGCTCATTTTTTTTTTTTTTTTTTAAATGTATTCAGAATTCACTAGTATTTTTAGGGTGGACAGTTATTGCCTCTCATATGCCTATGGTGATTAGAGTGACTGGTGAAGGGTCCTTTTTAAGAGAGGATATTCAGTTAGCATGTATTGCCATGATTGGTCTATAGTGTTGCAAGTATATTTCATTGGGTACCATATAATCACCACATTAGAGATTATTAAAGATGTGGGTTTATCCCATTGGGGCCTCCATATCTTGTTTTATACGAGGATGATACTTTCTGGATGTTGTAGGACGAAGAACTGACATTCTGACTTTGCTGCTGCCTAGGTGGATTTCATGTTCAACTCTTCCAAGCAAGTCAGCTCTCTCCGGAAGCTGTTGATGTCGTACTCATCATGCAACAGCCGTCAAACTGTTTTTGCTAGTGCATCCATACCTCAGCATAAGCGATTTTTACATGATTGTATACAACAGAAGTGGACTAAGGTTGGTTTCATGAAGCTATCATTCTTGCGAATGTTCTGTTGGGGTTTACTCATGCACTCACTGATTTTATCTTAATATGATTTTGCCTGTCACAGACTGACGTGGTTCACATCCATGTCAATCCAATAGAGCCTATGCCATCATGTCTAAATCATAGATTTGTGGTAAGGACGTTGAATGGGAGACTTGATCCATGGACTCTTTCATAGAAGTGATGCATCTGCTCATTTTATGTTCATCTTCATAGTCCCTGTACTCAATTGATGATCATTGGCTTTTGACATGCTTCACGCTTCTATCTGCTTCAGACGTGTCATAGGCATAGGAGACATCAGACCTTGCTATACTTGTTACAGTGGGACCGCCCCGATTCTGCAATTATATTTGTTGGCGAGCAGGTATACTGCCTGATGCACATCCTGCATTGCTTTTCCATAGCTTATTCAGAATTTTTTGGTGCTGTACTTGTTATAAGCATGAATAGAGCAGAAGATGTTTATCCGGATAATGAAAAGTGGTGTCGAAACATGTCAACTGATGTATGATATGGCAGGCTCCATCCCCAATTCATGCAGCAGTGATTATTTATATTAGCTGAAAAATGTTTAATGGACTGGGAGAGTTTCATGCATCAGTAGGGTCATCTGTCCATATGCAGGTGCATCAAATAAAACAAATATTGTGTTCTTCACACCAGTGAAAGAATTTTATGCTCTTATGACGTTTATCTTGGTTGCTGAATGAAAATTGGTTTCCAAATATGAGGAGTTTTTAATGATGGGCCAAAAGTTTGCCTGCATGAAGAGGGTTATTGGAATGTATTAAAGTGAATGCAGCTTGTATTTACAGATTCTTCAGAAGCTTGTAGCGTTCATGAGCACACACATATAACGTGAATACACCTTCGTAAACAGCAGTCCATGGGTCCACTAACCAATTCTATCTTATGTGCGTGTAGTCTGAGAAGTCAAAAAAGGCTGGAAATGCACCGCCAACAACTCTTCTACTTGAATTCTTGAAGAATTCTTATGGAAGTTGCTCTAATATTCTCCTTCTAGAAGAAGACATGAATTTTAATGCCCGAGCAGCTTCACTCTCGGTAAGTGCTTTTCACTTTTTCCATCATGATGTTTCTTCCCTCACTTTGAGGATGCTCACGGTTGAGAAATTTGGCATATTAAAGATATGCCTTTCAACGGTGTTCATCTTATAATAAATTTGGAATGAGATGGATTTTACACTTATTCCCTGAGGATCTGAGATGCCAGATTCATTTGAGACAGGACGAAAGATGCTGCAAAACCTTAACGGACCATTATCATTTGGTAGCGCTTAGCAGTATCAAAGAGATTATATATAATTCCCGTAAGGAAATTATCTGACTACAACTGTGTTATCTTTGGGAATACCCTTTCTTTCTTCATAACCTTCATTGACGCCTAAAGTAGACCTTCTCAAGTTAAACTAGGCAAATACTCCTCGTCATGCCAAACATGGGCATACTGAAGCACATCCTAGCCAGTCTATTGGTGAAAATATGTCGGGTCCCTGACTTCATATTTTATTCCTTCGTATTTGGACGACAGGAAGTGAGACAAAAAGAAGGTTATCTTATCGTAGCAACTGATATCGCGGCCAGAGGTATCGACCTGCCTGAAACAACTCATATTTACAACTTCGATCTTCCGAGGAGTGCCGTAGATTACCTTCATCGAGCTGGAAGGACAGGTAGGAAGCCATTCTCGAACAAGAACTGCATTGTCACCAGCATTATAGCATCTGAAGAGAGGTTTGTACTGAAGAGGTATGAGAATGAGCTGATGTTTGACTGTGAAGAGCTCGACTTGTCACTTTGATGCTCTTCTTGGCATTGTTTGGGACAGTCTTTTTTTTTTCCTTTTTGCTTTTTGCCTTTCTGGCTCATGTCTTGTACAGGAAACCTATGGTTACAGAAATTATTGTAAATCTTAATACGAATCCGAACTTATTTAGAGTTGAAATTTTCTTGTTCATTTTTGGTAAGGGGGGATGCTGCATTAGCAGAAATCATTCATTCTCATAAAAGTTCCAGTTCTTATAGCAAAGAATGAGAAACATCTGGTATATCAGGCATAAGAGATTGAATATTCGTGCTAATTGGGCTCATTTCTACAATTTCGTAGTTCGAAAAGACCCTCTTGTCTCAGCAGAATTCACGATCGGACTTCATGGCTTTCATATCTGCAACAATAGAAAGTACTACCGGCAAGCATCACGAGCTTGGGGGGAATCCCTTTTTTTTCTCCAGTATAGTCAATCAAATTATGGATTCTAGATCCTCTTTTTTGAACTTTTCCTTTTGGGCTAATCTAGGGACAGAAATATCCGGCTGGATCACTGCCTCACTCATCTCCTTGGACATATGAAATGTACCTGATGTCTGCTGGTCCAGTGAGCAACTTCATCTGTCGCGTCCGGAATCCAAAACATCCATGATTTTGGGTCACGAAAATGTCTGAATTTTCCACGAGACAGAGTGAAAAGCGATTTGCACATGTTTGCGCACTTTTGGGCGGTCGGTTCTATCATGAGCTAACCATCTGTTTGGAGTCATGCTTAGTAATAATCTTGCACATGTCCAATGGACATTCACATTTCTAAAGAGGCAAAAGCAGCATAAAATGGACAATTAATTGCAGAACCCAAAAAGCTTAAAACTGAAATGTGCATAATTTCTCATCACAAACTCTACAGGTACCCCCACCATGGTATATACTACAGTTAAAAAGGTGATTCTGTGCATCGTGTTATCCTAATCACGATTAAGAGTTAATTCATAACCAAGAATCTTTTTCGTTCAAGTGACAGGATGACAACTAACAAAGTATGGGATTAAGCAAATGATGATATGTCGGGGGGATAGAAAGCTGTCGTTCACGGGTCGGTCCTGAACTTGTCTCTGTGTTTTTACGTCCATGCTCTTCACGCAATCTTCCCTTCCGAAGCCACAGAATCCTGAAGAATTCCCTTTTGTTCCCTCCTAACTCATCAAAAAGGCGTTCTCACCATTAACGCGCCCCCAATGATCAAATGTCAGTTGACGGGTCGGTTGGTGGTGATGGTCAGCAAGATTTTGAAGTTCCATCAGATATTTTCCTTTGATTGTTCTCTTTTTGACTCTGGGAAAAAGGGGTCTCAAAAGTTTCAAACTTTGGGGTGACATGCAAGGGCCAATGTGCATGCACGAAAAGATTGCTTAGCATCAAGCAGATGGGATAACTTCCTAAACTTTAAATCTTGTATTGTTGTGTAAATTCTTGACGTGAAAGACCAGGATTCTCGGATGTTGATCGACGAACCTAATGAAAAGGGAGAGGCTGTTTAAGGAGAGACCAGGGGATTCTAGAGGGTCCAAGGTGATGGATTGGTACGACCCTTGACCGAATTGGAGAGACAAACGCCGGTGTTCTGCTCATGAGCAGGATCGAAGTTTTTGGTTTTTCTTTTTCCTGTGTGAGTTCTGTAGAAGTTGTTGGGAATGTTCCCATGAAGTCACTTGAGCTTGGCTGGATTGCCACAATGCTATTTACATAAGACACATTGACATGAGCAGGTGACGTAGAGAGGTGTGGCAACCAAGGGCTTCAACCCACTTTTTCAACTTAGGCATAGACGATTTGGACGGAAAAAACAGGGGGGTCGTGTTTTCCCCGTTCCCGGTCGGAGATTAGTTCATCCAATCAATCTTCTGATCGGCAAATTACGCACAGTTAAGATCATCACCGGCCTTTAATTTTCGTCAGTGTGCACGCGACTCGCGAGTGATGTTTGTAACTTGTAGCATGTTGGTTAGAGGCGGGGATGAAGTTAACTGTAGCCAAAATAAACCTTCTCCAACAACCCTTGTAATTTATCTGTTATATACATGAGGCATCACGGACGTATATACTTATGAACTAGGGTTTTCCTTTATCAACATTTTTCCTCATTGACGTCCCCGTATTTGTATTTAGTTAAATTTTTGCATATGGTTGATGCCCATAATTAACTCGTAACCCACAAATTAGAGATATAACGGTTATAAATCTGGGTGATGTCCATGTTTGTAACCCGCTAATAAAAAAAGTCGGTTGGATGAAATTTGCTCCACCTTTGGCTGAATGGAGGGAAAATATAACAAAAAAAAAAATTGAAAAAATTGTCTAAAAAGTCCTAAACTTATTGCACTTTTGGCTATTCAATCATAAACCTTTTAATTTTGCCAATTGAGTACTAAAACTTTTTCACGTTTGGCTAATTGAGTCCATTCAGCCAATTTTGACTGAAAATCCCTGCCGTGAATGTCGACGGACTTACGTGACACGCTTGGCGTTGACGCGGATAATTTTTTTAATAATATTACCATACTTTTTCAAATTTTTTATTTTTTTTTCATTTTTCCTTTTCTTTCTTTTCTTTTTTTGGTTTAAAGGGTCCGCGGGGCCGCCGACCACCGATTGAGGGTCGGCGAGCCCCATTAGCCCCTAGGCAAAGGCCACACCCTCCCTCTCTGTGGTCGGAGAGGGCTCGTGACACCTTGTGAGGGCTCGTGAGCCCTAGTCAAATCCGGCAAAAGCTGCTACCCTTGCCCCTCGCCATCCACGGCCCTTGGCCGGTGGCTGGAGACACCGCTTGCACTTTGAGCCAAAAAAAAAAAGAAGAAAAAAGAAAAGAAGAGAGAAATGAAAAATAAAAAATCAATAACAATCAATAATAAAAAATCAAAAACTTATTAAAAATAGTTCACGTAAGCCCGGACAACGTCCACATCAGCAATTTTCGGCCATTGGCAAAACGTGAAAATGTTCATGACACAATTGGCAAAATTAGAAGGTTTATAACTAAATTGATAAAATGACAATAGGTTTAGGACTTTTTGGATAATTTTTATAAAAAGTAACTATATAATATAAAGGGCTCGAATTAGCAGCTGGCTGAGCAGAAAGAAGGAAAACGAGAAGGATTCACGATTACCATCCCTTGTATATTCTCTCTTCTAAAGTGCGATAGGCATTTTCTGTCCCTTTCCTATATAGAGACGATGCAAGTTTCAAATCGCTTCTTTTTTTTTTTGGCTTTTCGCCCAACATAATGTGAAGTCGCGTATCTATTAGGTCTGAAAATCATTGTATATGCCCGCTTATGGTTAAAAAGACAAAATTACCTCATTAGTCTTTGCACAGATATCAATTTAATCTTAAACTATCCAATTCCGCCGATTCAGTGATAAATTTTTGTGCGAAATTTCGATGTGGCCGTTCCAATTGATTTTCGCCGGAAAGCCTCGATATAGCGGTCTAGTCTTCTCCGATCATGCTACGTGGCACACCGCCGTCGAGCAACATCCGGCAAAGATTGACCGGAAGGACCACATCGAGGATCTCGTGCGCGGTTTTGGGATAATATTTTCTGACGAAATCGAAAGGTTCGGAACTAATTGGCATTTATACAGTAGGTTTTGCAGCTGATTGGACAGTTTCCCCGTGATTAAATTAATAGGAGCATGAAATCAAATTTTTTTGCCACGCTAAAACGTGTTTCTTGCATCGCGTGGGACAAAACCTTGTTGTCTTCATGTGTCTTAGATTTGCCAATAGCTCGTTGTCTCAGCAAAAAGCAAAGACCCACCAATGAGCACTGAAGAATCCATTACCCCCTCCTTAAGCAATGGAAAGAGGTGGGGAATCAAATATTTTTGCCAACACCTTAGTATGGCAAAAAACAAAATAATAATAAAATCCAAAATTTTGGTAAAGCATACAAATAATAATAATAATAATAATAATAATAATAATAATAATGAACTTTTTTTTTCCTTTAACGACCAATAATTGAAGTTTTCCTCCCTTTGGGAACCATTGAAAAAACGTCCACCTCCCTTCAAATTTTGCACTTTATTACTACTCAACCCACATGTGTAATCGATCCACGTGGCACGTTTCGATTGGCCATTTGATTTGTCATATGGATTAGATCGTCTCGTTGGATGCCAGTGCCACACATCTTTTGAATTGGTCTTCGCCTTTTTATGGACGTAAAGATCGACCCAATTAGGCAAATCGGGGTTTGTGTCTTGAGGCTTTTTTGCTTTAAAGGGTGCATACAATCAGACATCCGAATCGACGATCAGGGGTCTTTGTCGGATCGCATGGGCTACGGGCGGGGATGCTCGAGTCTTCAACGTGGCTAAGACCGTCAAGGCCGGCCGAGTCCGCCCGCCGAAGCCCTAGTCAGATCGATCGGGGTTTAAGAAAATGGGATGGCTTCGTGCGAAACTAGATCTTCTTAGGTACTTATAGCAAGTGGACTTCTACATCACATGTAAGATTGGCCCATCCACATTAAGATTGGCCAAATTGGCGAGTTTTTTTTTTTTTGACATGAATGTCTGAAATATCTATGCTCTCTGTAAAAAGGGAGAGATCCGAAGGACGGTCCCTCGCAAAATTTGTACGAAGTTTCGCTTTCTTCTTAATTTCCACCCTGTATTTCGCGCGCCCATTCTTTTGCATTCATTATTTTACGAACGCTCCATTTTCTCGAAATAATTCACGACGACAGCGATCAAAGCAGCACATGTCCGGAGCTCTCGTACCACATTCTATCCGAAACAACATGTGGTGAGAGAGCGACCAAGTCGAGGGTGGGGCTCTATCCAAATCTTGCGGAGATCGGCGTGAATTTTGCTGTTTGTCACGTGTGTCTCTTTCGCTTGCGGAGAGGATCCTTCCCCCTAGATTTTTCAAAACTTAGGCAGCATCGTCATTATGGGATTTCCCCGTGCAATTTTGTTGTATCTCGTCTCTGAAATTCCTGCAGAACGTTATCTGGACAAGGACAAAACGGCCGCAAGAAATTCATATGCGCTTTCCGAGATTTATGCATAGTACAAGCTGAGACTGAGAGTATGTTTAGGGCGATCTTCATCTTAAAAACTTTTGCTCTTGATTTTTTTGTTCATAGAGTTCTAAATTTGAATCCTATAAATACTTAACTAGTTTCTGTATACAGGTCTACCAAGTTTAGATGAGTGGGAAATAGATCTAAATAAAAATTTCACCTATAGTTATGTGTTATGTGGTTATACCTTACCATTCCAAAAAATCTCGTGTCTATTTGATGATACTTAAATATCGTTGAGATAGATTTTAGATAAATTTTGGAGATTGCATTGCATACCGAGCCAAAATTCGGGGATCACGTTGAACAAATTAAAAGTTCAACGATCACATTACATGTTTGTCTAAAGTTTGTGTCACCGTCCCAACATAAAGCGGATCTTTTTCCCACACACACAAAAAAAAAATTGAAATGGAAGAGAGATCATCACCTACATGTGCAGATCACATCCGTACGAGGCAAGTTGCCCGGTGAGGGGTGCATTATTGGGTTGTGTCTCAAGCAATGGTGTCTCGACAGAACATAATGGTTGGACTATGATGGTGCTTTGGTACATATTTTCTTATCCAAAGGTTGTACCACGAGAACGTGAGACCAGAAATTCTGCAGCACATACATTGACATTTTTCGATTTATTTTAGTTAACTGTAATTGATAGTTTTCTACAGTAGAGAGTCATAATGTAAAGCCTGTAAATTGACTCATGTACTCTTCAGTGGAAATGTGCAGGATATTACACTTTCTGTCACCATAATACTTGACTTGGTATCAAAGCCATTATTATTTGAGGAAGCGGCTATTGAGTTTTTTTATTTGTAAGGTGGTCAGCCGCGTCGGCATCCATTTTTCAATGAACCCACCAATCTTTAGTAATGCTCTGGCTCTTTTCATTGCTTGTTTCGACCAATCAACACTAATGAAGTGCTATCCAAACAGCACATAATAATCATTTTTCAAGAAAGAAACAAGCACATTGAAATAGATTGACATTTCGTTCGACTCTCATGTTCTTCGTGACATTATTCGACTTGTCTCTACTCGACAGCCGCTACGATTGCCGTTCGGCACGGTCGGCACGTCTTTGATTGAGCAGATTTACCCGCCTCCTTTCACTATGTTTTACCGCTCTTATCGACTCGAATCGAAGATGCATTTCTAAGATCCAGCGGGCGAGACTCGCCCATGTCGAGCAGTAGAAAATGGAAAACCCATTACTCGTAGTAGACCTTTAGGGTTTTTCTATGGTACATGGAGAGAATCACGGGATGTGTTTCCTCTCTTGTTAAAATCGAGAAACCGTAGTTTAGTCACTTAAAAGGAAATGGGACAAGCGAGAACCCACATGAGCCTATGATGTCATTTTTTTTTTCTTTTGTGTTTTTTCCCATTTCGAGGGGCGTTTAAGGTTAACTACACATAACGATAATAACGGTCAACCATCACAAGCAAGAGTTGTACATGAAACATAAACATGCGACCCCCAAATAAGAGAAAATCAAGCTGAAAAAGACAATAAAAAATGCTAATAATAGTAGTGACAATAATATTAATCAAAATTAAGAAACGAAAAGATAGATGGAAAAAAGAAGAAGAAGAGAGAATTATAATTTGAAGTTCCATGGTGGGAGGGAGGGAGATCTCCTCTAAGAAAAGCCCACCAGAAAAGCCTCCAAATCGAACAATCTTCTGTTGCTCTCGTGCTCTTTCCCTCCTCCTTTACAGCAGCTTGACCTTTGGGGATGGCGATGGCGATGGCGATGATGCAGCATTTCCATCCCCGGCTTGCCCCCAACAATCCCATCACTTCCCTCCATGCCCTCCTCTTCCCAATCGTCCCCATCACCGTCTTGCTCTGCCTCTCCCTCTTCTTCTTCGTCTTCTTCTTCTTCTTCTTCTTCGTCGACTAGCAACAGTTCTTCTCCCGTTCCTCCTCCTTCCTCCTCGACGTCGCTCTCGGCCGTTTCGTTTTCGGCGTCGCCTTCGGTCCCCGCCTCGACGTCTTTTTCTCCCCCGTCGTCACCTTCTTCTTCGGAGTCAAAGCAGAGAGGCGACTCGTCTTTGAAAAAGCAGAGCCTGAGGCGGCCATGGCTTCGCTCGGCACGAAGGCAAGAACGATTCCCCTGTGGGGCCCTCACGACCTCGAGAATCAACCTCCCTTCTCCCCTGTGCGGCCTCACTCGTATCGAGTCGTTAGCTATCGTCGTCAAAGGTGGTGGGAAGTCGCCACTGTTGTTGTTGCTATTATCAATGTTAGTCCGAGGTTTCGCTTTCTTGCTTACGTTATCCACGTTCATGATTTGGCGCGTCGACCAAGGCCTCGTGGCTGTCTGTTCCCTCGTGGCCGACTTGCTTTCGTCCCGGGGGTCGCCATCGTCGTCGCCGAAGGGGGAGGGAACGATGTTGCTGCTCTCGCTGCCGAGGTTCTCCGTGCAGAGATCCAAGCTCCGCGGGCTGAGCCTGAGCGAGGAGGCTCTCGCCAGAGGGTGGACGTAAACGGGCGGTTCTTGGTCGGGTGTGGCTGAGGGTTCTCCGTAGCTGGTGGTGGAGAGGGCGTGCAAGAAGCTCCAACCACCAAGACTCTGACCCAGGTGGGGATTTGATGATGATGAAGAGAAGGGATGATGATGGTGGTGGTGGTGGTGGTGGGGATGGTGATGAGGATGATGGGCGGGGTTGGGGTCTTCAAGGAGTTGCTGGGGGAGGGGATGACAGTGAGGAGGACTTGGGGAGTTCAAATCAAGAAGAGAGCGAGCGAGGCTGTGGTGGCTGGCGGTGATTTTGGGGGAGACCAGTTTGAGCCTCAGGGTGGCCATTGGCTCCTGCACGAGGTGGGGGTCTAGGCACGACTGCAAACCTCGGCACACAAGCGTTGCCATCTCTCTCTCTCTCGGGCCTCTCTGCTAATGGCGGCAATTCAGCTGGGGGAAGCAAGAGAGGGTAACCAAGGATTGGACAGCCGAAACAGAGGAGAGATGAACTGCCGTTTCCTTAGAGAGAGAGAGAGAGAAGTGGAGGAGTTGGGCATGGAGGTAGGAGTGAAGGGGAGGGTGTGAATTTGTAGTGCCCAAAAAGTGCATCGGCTGAGGACTGGGGTCCGGGGAGGTGGGCACAGAGAGAGAGAGAGAGAGAGGGAGGGGTTAGGAGTAGGGAGTAGGAGGAAGGTTTGCCTTTTTTTTTTTTTGTCCAACACCACTTGAAAATAAAATAGAGTTTCTAGTGAGCTGCCACTCAAAAATGGAATTAACAGGGACTAAAGAAGGAAGAAAAGTTAGAGTTGGAAAGGGTTTGTCGCCTAGCGGCCAATGTTACACACGACCTGATAGAGGTACGAATGCAAAAAGTTTAAAGCCGAATTGGCACAAAATAAAAAGAAGATTTAAGATTGAATTGGCACAATTACAATAAATTTATGATTTTTTTTGGGTAATTTTCCTAAAGAGAGTACCATGACATTTTTGCTATAAAAAAAAATCCGTTGATTTGTATCAACATCATGCGTGTGAATATATCTATTTCGTAAACTAGTTCCGAAAACTGAAATCCGATTGGCATAAATACGACGGTAAATACAGAAGAACTAAGCATTGAACAAGTTGGATTTGAGAAGAGAATTTCATCTTTAGGGGTTCCTCTTTCGTTACAAAATCGCATAGCACAGGCTTTGCTTCCGTATGTCTTTTTCTATTGCGGAGACCGTATGGTTGTGAAGCTTATCCAAGAGACGCTTTTTATTTGTATGCACGCCTTCTGAAGATTTTTTTTCTCCATGTCACAGTATGCACCCGGTTCGGGCTAATGCGGAACATTCGAGCGTTAACCTAATAAAACTCACATGAAAATAATATGAGTTGACTTTTATGCACCTAACTCACGCGAATCGAACATTCATCAATTAGTCAAGTTTTACTTGCTTCTCTCTCTGCCTTTTGTCCATCTCTTCCAAAGGAAAGCCAACAGAGAAACAATGAATTTTCTCGAGAAAATGACACTTTTAGTGCGAAAAGTTGTGTACGGAGATTACTTTGGTGCCAAAAGTTTCAATCGGATCAATTTAATGCCAAATTTTTTGAAAAAGGATCACTTAAGTGTCAATTTCAATAGACTTCGCTAGAAATCCGATGTGGCACTTTTTTCTTAATATACGACGCCGACGTAACTCGCAGGAGATCCACTTGGCATTTTTTTTTAAATTTGAATTTTTTATGTAAAATAATTTTAAAAAAGATAAAAATTAAAAGATAATAATAAGGATTGCAGCTTAGGCAACGAGGGTTTGTTGTAACCTCGCCGCTGCCGCCCCACCATCGCCGATGAGAGTGGGGCATGGCCTACGAGGGTCGCCGAGCGCGAGCTAAGCGCTAGCGACCCACCCCGGCCGCATGAGAGAGCCTAGCGGCCCTTCCACAGATGGAACGAGGGTCGTCGGCCCTCGCTCGGGTCCGGCCGAGGGCTGACACTAGTGGGGCTTGCCCGCCGGTGGCGGCCCTTACCGGATTTGAGCGAGGGTCGCCAAGCTCTCACACGCGGCCGCCGGGGATCGCCGGGGATTGTGGGGCGACGACGGCAAGGGTTATAGCAAACCCTCATAGCTTAACTTGCATATATTTTTTTAAACTTTTTTTGTTAATATTTTTTTTTTTTGCTTATTTCAATCTATTTTAAGTAAAATTTATGTTAATTTTTTTCTTTTTTTTAAATCTATTTTATTTTTTATTTTAAAAAAAAATTTGAAGTCCATGTGGACTTCATTTTTCTTAAAAAAAAATTCCATTTAAAATTCAAAAATTAATTAAAAATGTCACGTTTTGAAAATGGCCAAACTTTTTCGCCAAAGGCACCAAAGTGATTCTTTTGTCTCCGACTTAGCACTTAAGTGATCTATGTACACAACTTTTGGTACTAAAAGTATCCTTTTTCCAATTTTCCCATATAATTCTTCCCCATATAAGTCAACTCATATTATTTTCATATGAGTTTTATTAGGTTAACGCTCGAATGTTCCGCATTAACCTAAATCGGTTGTATACTGTGATATGGAGAAAAGAACTTAATTTGGCGACTGATTCCAGAAGGCTTGCATACAAATAAAAAAACGTCTCTTGGATAAGCTTCACAACCCTATGGTCTTCACAATAGAAAAGACATATGGCAACAAAGCCTGTGCTATGCGATTTTGTAACAAAAAAGGAACCCCTAAAGATGAAATTCTCTTCTCAAATCCAACATATTCAATGCTTAGTTCTTCTGTATTTACCATCGTATTTATACCAATCAGATTTCAGTTTTCGGAACTAGTTTACAAAATAGATATTCACATGCATGATCTTGATGCAAATCAATGGATTTTTTTTAGCAAAAATGCCATGGTACTCTCTTTGGGAACTAGTTTACGAAATAGATATTCACATCCATGATTTTGATGCAAATCAATGGATTTTTTTAGCAAAAATTTCATGGTACTCTCTTTGGGAAAATTACCAAAAAAGTCCTAAATCTATTGTAATTGTGTCAATTCAGTCATAATTCTTCTTTTTTTTCAATTCAGCCCTAAACCTTTTTACATTCATGCCTCTCTCAAGTCGTGTGCAACATTAGCTGCTAGCCGACAAACTCTTTCCAACTCTTAACTATCTCCATGGGTGAATATATCGGGCTTTTGATGCGCGCCCCCAACAAATGGTATTATCGGTAGATTGGTGGGTCTTCAATTTCAGTGTTTGGTGAATTTTTAAGGAAGGAATCTAGTGACATCTTGATGCGAAAGGTTACTAACACTAAGCTTAATGGTGAGCAATCCGGGGTTGGTCTAGGTTTCACTTGGAACCTACCCATCTGAACCGGTTCCTCGATTTTTAAAACTTGAAACCTACTCTGCATGCCCTAGAACCCGGAATCTACCCGATCACAGGTTCCAAGATAGGTTCTAACATCTACTCAAGTTATAGTTGCGGTGAATCATCACCTCAAATTATCACCATTTGCTGTTATAATTTATTGATTACAATTCATATTTAGATACACAAAGAATATAAAACATTAACAAAGTAAAAGTCTCAATTATGAATACCATTAGAAATGGAAACTCGGATTAGTGGTTCCAGATTATATGCTCCATGAAGTATCACACAATCGTGTGAAGAAATAAAATTAGAAAAAAACAAAGACTTATTCCAGGTTTCATGTTCTACCCTTTGGAACTTGAAATGCATGCACCGAAATTTGGAACAAGATCGATTCCCACTCATCCGGTGGAACCGATCCTATTCTCGATTCTACCTGGAAACTATGTTCATCCCCAATTCAAATTAGTGGTTCCAAATTATATACTCCATGAAATGCTGCATGATCCCGTAGAGAAATAGAACTAGAAAAAGACGAAGATTTTTTCTAGGTTTTAGGTTCTGCCCTTTGGAAATTGAAATGCATTCCCGGAACTTGGAACAGGACCTTTGGAAATTGAAATGCATTCCTAGAACTTGGAATAGGATCAATTCCCACGGGTTCGGTTCTCGGTTCTACCCGGAAACTATACTCACCCCTTATTAAGCTTACTCATAACAAAGAGATTATTGAGATACACATATAAGTTGTGTTAAAGAAATCTACAATGATCGAGTAATTGATGTGGTATGAACCAGTTGAACTATCGCTTATAGTTGGCTCATAACTCATTAACTTTACTTTTTAAGTGAAAAGGAGTCTAACTGGATATCTTAACAAGTTCGGATTTGGCTCTCTCTTAGCGATTTTCCCGATATAAGGAATTGAGCTGCTATTACGTGCTCCCAACGCTAAAGCTCCGAATGCCAAGTCTCATAACGCAAAAGGTGAACTTGCATGAGGCTTAATCTTACAAAATCTAGCGTCATCAACTATTTGTAGAATCGATCGGATGTTAAGTTCGAGCACCGCCCAAGGTCGATCAACTCGACCCGACATGTCATTCCGCGAAATTTTTGTGTACATTCAGCATATTCTGTCGGACGGACCATGACCTCAATGTCAAATCACAGCCCCTTCGATTCATACGTCCATAATTTAAGGTGGTTGGGAAAAAAATTTTTGACAAGCGAGAATCTTGCGACCGCCGGATATTCTGCCGGGAATTTCAGACCAAACATGCGGACGCTCTCTCCATTGACCAGTGCTCACACCCGCAGAAAAAACATGGCCGCACAGCGAATGTAAGGATTGGGTCGTGTTGGTTGCGTTTTAACACTCCAAAATCAAGAGTCGGGTCTCTCCCCTTGACCTAAAGTGGTCGGAGAGGTGAAAGGTTGCAAACGTTGAATTCTGGAGACTGTTGGAACAGTGTGATTTTTTGGCAGAGCAGAGTGTGGCGAGAACAACGTTTTTCTCTGCTGGTCACGCCTTGGTTGATGCGTGTTTTGTCGGAGAGAGAGAGAATTAGTGTTTTTTTTTTTTTTGGTTTTTTAGGGTTCTCTTCTTGTTTGTCTTAGGTTCAAAATCGTTTCCATAAATGGTGGGTGATGCCGGGATGTGTGATTTCCATTTTGCGAAAGCCCTTTCCTTGGTGTACTTTTGATTCTTCAGTTGATGCGATGCCCACATCACATGGGTCGTACTGATTTTGCCGATGGACAACATTTCGCGTGTCCTTCTTTATTGACCCGGGAAAATATTCCCGTCTCAAGCGGCGACGCGGGACGATGCGAGGCATGCGTGTTGCTAACGCAATAGATATTAAAAGTTCAAGTTTGCGTTTACAAATACGAGCTCGTCTGCCCTCAACGGCGAACCAAATGGAGCCGTAGAGCTACTTTGACCGATGCACGTGAGCGACGGTGAGCTCAGTGGTGGCTTGCGAGACAAGTTCGTAGCATTAGGCATTTGATCTCTTCGTTTCACTGTTCCGATAAGCAAGATGGTGTTGAACTTCTTATCGATCGATCCCGGCCACCATGGAGCCAACTCAACAAAACGTACGGATGTCTTAACCCGGGGACAGCGATGTCTAGAGACAAACTTTTTCCGTAAGCCAAAAGCAAATAGAAATGATCCCCCACTAAGACACTTTTTGCTCCGTCGGCGAGGACGTGCTTTCCTTGAAACCCTAGAAACCCTTCTCTCTCTCTCTCTCTCTCTCTCTCTCTCTCTCTCTAGGAGATGACCTACTCTAAAAGATTAAAGCTTGGCTCAATTTAACATCTACAAAAGTTGTGTTAATCGAACCAAAAAAACATATTTAAGGTTGCGGTTGGGGCTCATTCCCGCTTGAGGGGTTAGTGGGATAACTGTTAAGGTTCCCAAGAATAGAAATAGGCAATCCCTCGCACCATAAGAGGAAAAGGCACTAAGGAAAACCACCTGGCATCTCAAAACTATATTCTTGATTTTGTACTCTTGGTTGGCCCTTTTTTTTTTGCACGTTGCCTACCTCTACTGGAGATGAAATGTGTTGCTGAGGAAATGGTTGGAAGTCTCGCAATCAATTCGTCAACATCTTCAACTTTGCCTTTCTAGGGAACCGAGTTAATCGAGATCTTGGACTTTATCGCTCTCTCTTACGCGCAAAACACAAATTGAGAGGACGCATACCACATGTGACTTTATGAGAACGAGAAACATCTTCCATGCATCGACTGTGTGCCAATTCATTCACGAGTGGGCTACTTAAAGAGGCTTTTTAATGATGATTGATCTAGCAAATCGTTCTCAAATTTCCTACAAAAAGAATCATTTGTAATACTCTTGTCAATTAATTCAAGGAGGAAGTACTTTTTTTTTCCTTAAAATTGTCAAAGAATTCTTTGAGCAATAGGTACTGTGAACCTAATTATGGATCCATGAATGTGCAACAAAATGGATTTACGGTGCTTTTATCTAAGGGAAAACACAATATTTAAAAAATATATTTTTTTAAATAATCGTTTGTATCGATTACAAAAATGAATGAATGAAAAATATTTTCATCAATAACGAAAATAGTTAGTCATAAATTGTTGTTGATAATGAGAATATTTTTCGTTGAATAATATATCTAAACAATATAACCAATTATTTTTTTGAAAAATATTTTCGAAATCTTCAGTTTTCTGCTAAATAAATAGAATCTTATTGTTTTTTCTCTTTTGAAAAAGAAAGGCCTGACAACCACAACCTCTAATTAATGCCCTTCGTTTTAATTAGGCATGTAGATCTTGAGAATTTATTTGCTTTGGCTTATACTTTTGCCGATATAAGCATGCAAAGACGCAAATTTATAATAAAGGAAGAATAAATATCGAGCTTAACGTGTAACTTTATGAGTTAAATTAAAAGTATCTCTAAAACTTAGAAATTTCTTATCCAGCCGCATTTTACTTCAAATACTTAAAACTCTTGAAAAAGTGGGATAAACATCTCATTCCTTATCAGTTAGTATTCATTAGTGTATATAGTTTCTTCCTTCTCGGGTTTCGATTTGAACTACAAACTTTGAGGCTATGTTGAACAAGGGACCATCATTGTAGAACGATCTTTTCCTTCTCGTGACATAATATCACATCTGGGAATTTGCTAGTGTCCAATTTGCAGTGGCTTTTCATCCATTTTAAAGAATTCTGCACTAGATCCTGAACCTCACCGTATCAACTTCTGCGGAAATAGAAAGATCAAACTAGATATGTATCATATCGTTCCCAAATAGTATAAACTTCACATGAGATCGGTTGCATACTTGATCTAAGATTTTTTTATGGAGTCGATTGCATACCTGGTGTAATATTTCCAAAGTTGGTGTTACGTTAGGACGATCAATTGATTTTTTGGTCCTAACTATCCATACAACTTATGTGCTTTAATATTTTGCCACATTTCAAGTGATCTTGCAATCCCCAATTAAAATGATACACATCAAAGGATCTTTAAAACACTTTATAAGCATCCGTCATTCCATGAATTTGTCAGCTTTGTCTAAATGTTTTTTTTTTTTTTTGGGCAATTATAAGAGAGAGGAAGAGATAGAGAGCCAATAAGGTAGATATGCACCTCAGGAGGCAGGGAGAGGCCAGGATGATTCTCATTCTTATCCTCGAAATTCTGCAAATCTTAGGCCTTGTCTTGTTCCTCCCGAATCTAAGATATGATCAAAAGCATTTGTCTCCTAATTTCTGACACGACCGTCAGGCACATCAATTGAAGCTGCAAAAACCCTAGCTATTTGCATCTGTCTCGTTCGTAATTCTCAAGAAAGACAGCCACCCAAATATTCTTTTTTTCTCGTATAGACCTGTGAAAAACTGCTGGTATGATCAACAACGAAATCTTCTGGGGATGCTTCGGAATCGAGTCATGGTTTTCCGACAGTGAGTCCAGGGATTCTCCGGGCCATGGTCTCTGCATCTAGCAAGTTGTGTCCAAATGGTATGGTGACCCTTTAACATGAACACTTGTATCTTCGCAATTACCGCGAAAATAACGGAGGGAAGGAGCCCGAGCGATTCTAACACAATGTGCAATAGACATGCGTCGAAGTGAAGCGACATTCAGGCATCTATATATGGTCAGACAAGATGAAGGTCGATATATGACTGGAGAGGACACACTCCCTCGCGGTGGCAGGCATGTTTTTGCGAAATTTCCCCCACAAGTGGATGGATCGGAATACGACGTTGCAAAGATTCATTATATTTGGTGCGATAGCCATGGTTCAATCATATCAACTGGAGAGCTCGTATATCTATGAAATGGGTAAGAGGTACGGTTGCTTTTTTCAACTATTGTGTACCGAGTTCAAGTTGTGGATATGAGTTTGCGGACGGCCAAGAAAGGAATCAAAGGACCAACGAGTTTGGTCGGTTCTCGTACAAACGTGACAACTTGTATGGTGGCCATTTTGTCCCTTTCCTAAAAAAATAAATAATTGTGTGACCGTCCTTAATTCATTGTAAGATTAACAGCTTCTTCTGGGCCATAAATAATCAAAGTACAAATAATTAGAAATTATTACGGAGTTCACTCTTTCAAGAACTCGTGGCTCACAATATGTTGTTACTCTTATAGTCCTCCAAAAACAGTTATGCAAGCAAAGTCCTTCCTCTAATTAAGTGGGAAACGATTGGTGACTGGTTTGCCATCGTCAAATGAGAAGGGGCAACATGCCCAAGCCCTTTTAGACAAATATGTGTTCTTTATGCTGCTCCCACCAAGAACTCTTTTCACTACCATTTGCATAACAAAAGCCATGGATTGCCATATGCTTACAGATGCCTACTAATATCCTATGCCGTCCTCTTTTTTCCAAGTAGTGCGATGACTTTTCCTCGCTGCCCTGCACTACTTGGTTCTTTTCCCGGCCAAGTTTGCAAAGTGTTGGCGACCAAATCAGCAACTTGATCTAGTTTTGTTTGTCGCTGAGCGCTTGCTTCGTCCGAGAGAAGAAACCAGATGGTGATCCCAGGGTGCAAAGGCACGAAGTGTGCAAATATCTGCAATCCGCCGGTGCAGCGGCGACAGGCGGAAAAAACCAGTAGGGTTAGTACGAGTCTTCTTGAAGTTTCTATCAGAGTTCTTGTATGGATTCATCTGTGAAATAATTGAGTGCAAATCGGGGAAGCGCTTTGATAAAAAGATTTGATCTTGACCGACTCAATGCTGTTCTATAGTGAAATGTAATATCGCTCTTCTCGTGAACATCGATCACATCAGCCGAACCACATAAGCGCTATAACCCCATTTGGTCCTTCATGTTGGCATCATTTTTGGATCCCTCTGAGCTAAACCTATTTAAATAACTCTGTTTTTGACTGGTCAAACGAATCTAATCCAAATAAAACCTACCGGCCACCCACGCAAATAGCTAGTTACTCCTCAGAATTAATGCCTAAATCTTCACATTTCATGATCACTACACCAACACCTTAGGCTTTCTTTTTCCGCTAGTCGACGAAGAGGAAAAAGCGAATCTCAAGAAGGACTCGAGCAACAAGCATGTTTGTTATCTTCGCTTGGAGGTTAGGTCCAACCCCCAGGGTCAGCGCAGTTGATTGGAGCGTCGAGGATTTTTCAGCTCAAAAACTGGAGATCTGCAGAGTGTTTCATAGATCTCTAGATAGTCGGGTCTCTATACTTATGCCTCTGTAATATAAATAAATAAAAAAAAAGGAGAAGTAAGATTAAAATGAGTATGCACATGCATATGATGCAAGCAAAAGGCACAGAAACCCTCTTTTCGCTCTCGGGCATCAAGATATGATATAAGTTTTGAAGTCCTTGAAGTGTTAATGTGGTCCTCAAGGCCTTTCCCGGTTTTTTTTTTTAAACAAAGTGGTCCTAAATTCCTAGAGCATCAACCCGAAGAAGCCTAAAAAGAAACTCCATCAGCAAAAGTTTCATTACTATAATATCAGAGATGCTTTTCAACCCTGGCCATCCGCGAACTCCTCATAAACCCTAGCCGATAATTGAGAATCGCCACATTTCGTGTGTTGCTTACTATCTGCGTTATATTTCTAAACTCATTTCGTGAGATTGAATGACTCAATATATCAATAAAAATATATATAAATAGATAAATAATGCTCTACCGAACACATTTCATGATGTCTCGTTTGAAATGATTTCATTTTGTCCATCACGTCATCAACTCATATATATATATATATATATATATATATATATATATATATAATCTCTTTTTTCGCATACTTTTTTTCGCATACTTTGAGCCAATCCGAGTAAGAGAGAGAAAGATTGACAGAGAGAGAATGTGAGAGACTGCATCAGAATCCATCAAAGGATGTTTGATCTTGCTAAAGTAATGGAGAATCTTTTAACCTAAGGGTACGTCATGTCCCCCTTGGCCATTAGCGAAGGCCTTAAAAAAGTCTTGCCCCTTCGATATTTTCGCTGAAATCAATAATTTATTTGGAGACTTTCCTTCTTAAGAAAGACAAAGAGAATCCACCATGGCTTTTGCACAATCTCACGTAAACAAAAAGCGACACCACCCCGCCCCCTTTGCTTTTTGAACCTCCTTTGCAGCTTAGCCCCATCTTTCTCCTTTTGCTCGTCAATGATTCCCTCAATATATATAAGAAAAGATTAGTTTCGGTATTCGCACCACCGTCCCTAAACTTCTGCAAAGTATTCAATATGATCCCCGAACTTTTTTTCCTTTGCGTGCAGTTGAGTTCTTGAATTATACATTTGTTCCGTTCGAGCTAGTCATTTCGATAAATATGCACACGGAATGCTAATGTGGAATGTTACGTCGGCAGTGACTAGACCAATTATGGTGACATTGCATTTTTTTTTTACGGCTAACATGGAAAAGGAAAGGACAATTAGAAAATTTAGAAATATGCCTGACCAGTGATCATGCACAAGGGAAGGGAGAGTTAGCCAACTAGGGCGTGTGATAGGGACTGCATCGCTGAGGCGTAGAGAAGGGAAAATGGTGGTCGGCATCGAGATCACCACCAGTCCAATGTCCCAAGGGTCACGCAACCCAGATCATCGCCTCGACGCCAAAGATCGCGCAAACCCAAACCGGCAAGCATGGGGGCCATGCGACCCCCAAGCATCGCCCGGTCGAGCTTGTATCTCGTCGAGCTATCCATGACCCTAGGCTAGGAGCCATCGGGGTGGCGCAACCCTAGCAGCCCATCGCCTCCCTTGTAAGCGTTCCGTCCTTTTCTTTCGAGTTCCTTTATTTCTTAAATTTTAATATTTCTTTCAATGTTTTCACTTTTTTCTGTTTTTTTTTTATTAATGCCACGTCTTCATTAATTTGACGGCAACTTAAAGACTATATCTGCATTTTTCCATACATAATTTTGATAAAAGGACTAACTGAAAAAAATTGTACAGTGTAAGGGTTTTTTTTGGGTCGGCGAAAGATTAGAGCACCATCGAGCCAATTCAACAGAACGTACGGATGGGTCAACTTTTTGACCTTGATGTCTAAGAGACGACCGTTTTCCGTAAGCCAAAGGCAAATAGAAATGATCCCCCGGCCCCCCCCGCTAAAGTTAAGCCAAAAGCAAATACAGTCTTAAGGACTTAATTACATAAAAAAAATTTGAGCTATCGGATTGAATTTTATGCGAATTTAAGTGAAAAGCGAGGTAGCAGACAATGCCCTATTGTTTTTATTTTTATTTTTGCTGGATGTAGCTAAGCAGATGCGCTTAATATGGTCCGAAGACCAAGCAAAAAATTTGATCTTACATACTTAACAAGCACGCGAAAAGGACTTGGTTCGACGAGGGCAGCATCAGCTGTTACCATGTTTGAGGTCCAAGGTTAGCTTTACAGACAGTGACTAGGCATCTCAGTGTATTAATCTCAACTGGAATCCATGATTAGCACTAAACAAAGCTTGTTGCAAAAGCAATGGATCGACTGAGCTGACGCACGGTTGTTCTTTGGCTTTGAACGATCTTTGCTGAAAGTTCCCCCCATCATCAAAGTTGTTTTAAATTGGGGAAAAATTTTATGCGCCACTAATGAGGATTAACTGGACGGCTTGATTAGATTAGCGTAAAAGGTGATTACGTAGAAAGTTCTCTCGAGGGCAAATTTATGGATGACGAAGGAGAAGGCAAAGCGACCTTGGGGTGGGGGGGAGTAACGGTGATCATGCGTCGGGGACAAAGACATGGCTTCCTTTTCTGAGCTCGAGGCAGGAAGTTTTGCCCTAGAGATGAGAAAATGTCATGAACCACATTGTTGGGGATTGAATAATCTGTGATGTGGCGATCCTGCTGAAAAGAATTTGCAGAAATTCGATAGGTTAGTTAACAAGAGGAAGAAATGAGGGTGGGAGAAAAGGAAGAATTAGGGTTTTGCCCTCCACTTTCTCATTGTGCTTGAAGGTCAGTCAACCTTGCACATGATTTATTTGAGGTTGTTGGAGCGAAGAGAAGAATTACAGATGTGTTAATGAAATTATCATGACGAGAGAAACACCAACCATACACTTATGTTACGTTGTACAACGAATTATCATATTTCGTAACTAATGTGACGGTCATTTTGTTTGTGTGAAGATTGGCTGAATCGAAAAAGTTGCATGTACATCGTGTTATTAAGGAATGAATCGACGCGGGTTCCTTTAAACACCGCAAGGAAAGTCGGAGTGTGTGTGATTATTTGAGTATTTACTATTCGACAAGATCTGACCGCTCAAAGTCAAACACTCTTTGACTTGACGTGTCATATTAGAGAATCATATTTTTGAGACTCTAAACTCTCAAGAAATAAATTGAAGGTATTTATCAAGCATGTAGCTAAACAAATCTTTACAGCAACAAAGATCCACTATCAAGTACCCTAATGTTTCAATTGGACAAATTGTCCCTGATGGATATAGCTGGGTCAATTTTCAGATTTTCCTAAAAGGGATATGACATATATAATGGGATAGTCGTCAAAAAAAGGCCTAAATTTATTGTGCGACGGACAATTCAATCATACACTTTTCAATTATGCCAATTTAGTCCTAAATTTTTAGACAATTTGCCAATTTTGACCAAAAATTCCTAACGTGGATACCAATCGGGCGTCGTGGCGTCAACGATACCGACATGGACAATTCTTGCAATTTTGTTTAAAATTTTTCTTCCCTTTTTTCCATTTCTTTTCCTTTTTAAGTGTGGCCGACGGCACGACCGCCCTCACCTAGGCGATCGTTGCCCTTGCTAGATCTAGTGAGGACAGTCTACCTTAACCCTTGCCTTCGCCGGCGGCTGCACCACTAGCCACAATTGAAAAGGAAAAGAAAATAAAATAAAATAAAAATGTCAAAAATTATTTATGCCAATGCCAGCTTCACAACGTAGGACGATTGGCATTCACATTAGCAATTTCAACCCAAAACCGGTCGAAATGACTAAATTGGAAAATCGTTCAAAAGGTTTAAGATCAAATTGTCCCAATTAAAAAGTTTAGAACTGAATTGACCGTTGTACGTCACGTTTTCGACAATTTTCTCCACGTACAATCATGAATCCATTCCGGGCAGCAATAACTATCAAAATCCTTAGGGGGGACATTCGTTTTCCCCCAACATCTGGGATTGTTTCCACTGAGTCGGCGACATGGATGCGATGTGATTGGGCCACACGAAAGTTGGATAGATTAGGGCCATTCTACCTTTAGCCCCTACGCGAAGGACAAACCTTGCTGATTCTAATACAGATCCAGTGGCGTCCACATAGATCGTGCATGTCTGAGACTGTTGATTCCCTCCCTCATTCCCTTTTGCTTGCGTTTGGTGGGACGCACACCTTGTCGAGGGACCTCCTTCATTGACTTTCCACCGAAACTTTTACCACGCTGTACTTTTTTTTTAACTCGTTGTTAATATCACGAAAAAAAAAAAAAAGAATTTTGCATCTCGAGACACCGGTGGCCGAAAAATACGTTTCGTTACGATTCCATCCATGAGGACCGTTTAAAATCATGCACGGCGGCGTCGTCCATGCACGCCGCCACATCGGATTTTTTCCGGCTACCGGGGATGAAACTGTGATCGAAGGTACTTTTTTTCCTCATTGGTCTAATTTCTAGAGTACCTATGATACGAAAATAGTTTTGAGGTATCGAAAGTTTAGGGATTCATTTTTTTTCTTTCCGGGGAATCCCATTCAATTTAACTCTGCCAAATCTCATTGACCCACGATTGCAAAGTACACAACCCTTGCGACGATGGCGGGCCTAGAATCGGGCCATAGCAAAATCATTTGTAATCGCGGCACGCGATGAATACATGACTCTAGACAACTAGAACGCGAGATTTCGTTGCTTTAGGCGAAGAAGAAATCGGAGGAAGCTACTAAAACTCTAGACTATTCTTGACTTCTCAAACCTAGCAACTAAGATTGGAACAAATCGAAATGTCTAGGTCTCCTTGGCAGTACGGATTCGCCTAGTAATCAAATCACAATCGTTTCCACGAAGAAAATGTACGTCGATGCGTCTGGGGGTGAGACTGGGCCTACTTCATATTGGGCCGTTACTAGGCTTCTTGGCCCATTCTGTGTATGCTTGTAAGGGCTTTCGTCATTTGGGCCTGACTAGGATCCAAAGGCAGGACCAATCTGGGTAGAATCGTGGTTACTCAAAGTTCAGTTCCATCCTAACTTCCACATGAGATATCGTAACACATGAACACTTAGAAAAATCCAATATCGGGCTAGGACAATTCGTATAGAAGTGACGGTCGAAATAAACTTGTACTTACACCTCCATCGTAAAGCAACACTGCAGTCCCGAAACGAGAAGCCATCCGAGTGAGCTCTTAGAACTTCTCCTAAAAATCATCGGTTCTAGAATTTCCGAGATACAGAAAACGACTAGATGAATGCATCTCGTTCTACAAACAATGCAGATCTACATCAGTGCACGTGCGTTTGAACCCGCACAACCAATTCTTATGACTCGTCCGATGCGCGCTAGCACACGATAAATGAAGTGAACCATCACAATCAATGTTTCAACAAGTTTGAATTGTTGGACGAAATCACCGAAAGGCATAGTCTAGAATATCCTCCCCTTGATTCATGCCATTGCACCCAACTTTTTTTTTTTTTTTTTGGGCGTCATTTTCTCCTCCACCGCACCAACCATATATTATACACGCTCCCAAAGACGTACGTGCATGCAACAACCATACTCAAGTCGACGCCATTACTTGTCACCTGTCACTCCCCACCCTCTTAAGACCCAAAGAAATATTTAAAAAAAAAAAAAAGTCATACTAAAATAAAGACAATGAGGCTGTACTGATAATTCCTTTCTACAGATTATCTTGTATTCATATTTTCGTATTAGTAAAAAAGATATATATTTTATGTTCGCGTCACGCTCCATTTTGAACGTTATATGCCCAGGTAAATATGTTCAATCGTGTCGTTCCATGTCAAGAACAATGTCCCTAAAATGAGCTTTTAAGAAAGTAGAAAATCTTCGGATTCGTACATGTCCTCGAAAGGTTTAACGAAAAGCTGGAAGCTTGCTTTCGTAAGAATTTATGGTGCCTTCCTCCTATCGGGGAAAGAAAGAATAATTCAGTAGGAATTGAGAGGCTTGAGGGTCGGCCTTGGACCGACATAAAATAAGTCTAGAGGTTTGTAGCTCGTTCCATTTAGAAACATGCGAAACCGATCTCAAGTTGCAATGATCTTAGGATACTACGTAATTACAAAGTCCGGAGGGTGTCGCCCCGATTAAAAAAAAAAGTAGAAGTAGAATCCCCCCAGAAAAAAAATTGAACCCGAATAATAAATTGCACTGATGGTTTTGAGAGAAAACGAAAAATTGATTATTAGCGTTAATATCGAGCATATGTTATATAATTAAGGGGAAATATAAAAGCGCAAAATCAAAGACGTGAAAGGGAATGCGACCATTTCAAAGCGAGGTTCTCGCAAATCCGCGTCCAGTAGTCAGTTTTCGCAGAGATGGGGAGAGGTTCGATGGCGATGATGGCGATGAGCATTCCCATTGCAGACGTGGGTTTATGCGTAGGTCTCCTTATGCTTCTCGTCATCCTCCTCGTCATCCTCGTTGCCTGCAAGCCATGGCGATTCTTCCGCTTCCGTTCCCGCTTCGTTGATCGCACCACCCTCAAGGTCCGGCTCTCGGCTCCTTCCCCCCCCCCCCCAAACCCTCCATTTCTCTCGCTTTCCTGCTCTTTCCATTGGTTTCGATTTCCTTCCCTTCGGCTCTGGAATGAGCTTGTGGGGTTGCTGCCGAATTCGGGAATGCGACGCGGCGATTGGGAATTCGATGCCTCGCCTGCCGTGTTTTTTTTTTTCCCTTTGAATCGCGTCGTTTGCTTGTGGCATTTTGCTTAGATCTTTGTTGCACTGGTCGCTAGGGTTTTAGGTTCGTGTTTTTGTGTGTGTCGTATCTTGCTGGGAGAACTTCTGAGATTGGGATTGTGCAGCTTGTTTGTGTGTGAAGATTAGCTTAGCATTTTCGATGTTTGAATTTTTTGGCGTTGTTGGAGTTCGAGCTGCTGGTGAAGTTATGGTGGCGAAAGGTTTGGCTTGTTTTCGGTGGTTACTTTGGCGAATCGTCTTGCGTAGCAGTTTTGCGTATACTGCTCTATTCAGTGTATCACCCCGGGCTCCAGGTGTTCTACTTTTGTGGATTTTATTGCTAAAGCTCCAGCTTTAGCTTCTCTTAAGGAGCTCAGAAGTATCTTGATACGAAATAGCTTTTGCCATGATATGAACGTTGATTCATGAATCCAACTTATGAACGCTTAAGTGTCTGACCAACATAAGCATCGTCATGCCTAATTAGGGCTGTTTTCTCCATTCATGCCCACATTCCTGGAGGTATCCTGTATCGTGTTGACAAATAAATTCCATAACTTCCCTTTTTAGGGCATGCGTTAGATAATGTCATCAAATGGAACACAAGTTGTTATTTTTTCGGGTCTGGCTAGTTATTAATTCCCTTATCTATCGTTGGTCGGCAGTTTGTTCTTATTTTTATGGACTTTCTTGTGGGTAGGCGGAATATACCTTCCAACGAGAGCGTGAAGTTGCGCAAACTGATTGGTTGATTTATGTGGAATTTCATTCCCATGCTGTTTATGTACTGAAAAGTGATTTTGTAGGTTGAAGATCTAGAGAGGCCCCTTGTATCAGATGATGCCGATATAGGTCGAGCTCAGAGCTATGAACCGACAAGAAATTATGACCTCGAAGGATCACGTCTTCAACCGGAAGGATATTTTTCTGCACCGCGAAATGAAGGACTTGTCCACAAACAGAGGCTTCCCTCCTCATCTCCTGGCTTTGATCAAGGTTCCATATCTCATTCTGTCCTCCTTGCTTGCCGTGCTTTTTCTCCCTTAGAAATCTGCAGAGAAGTGGTTCTGGATGCTCAGTGAAATTTTAATTTTCACCTTTGGTAGGTTCTACTGTGGTTTTAGATGTTGTTACTGAGCCACTGGAAGATGCTTATGTTGGTCAGACACTTAAGCGTTCATTGGGATCTAACCTCTCTTTTGAAGAGCAAAAACGCGGTAGAAAGGAAGAGTTAAGCGCCGTCCCAAAAATCACTTTGGATGGCGATAGCGCTTTTGAGAATGCAAGCAAGGATTTCAGCCAACAAAGTAATAAATCTTCTTCTCTTCAAGAAGGCTTGTTGCTATTATCTGATTCATGTGGCTGAAAGTGTAAAACAAATCATCATATTTCTCTTTTAGAAGTGCAGGGAGCTGTCTTACCTTGGAGGTTATCTCGGGCCCTTCTCGAGGGACATGCTTCTCCATACGATCAACTGATACTTCTAAGCTCCCTCTAACCCTAGGAAGGGTTACTCCGAGTGATTTACTGCTGAAAGATACCGAGGTGTCAGGAAGACATGCAATGATAAACTGGAATTTGAATGTAAGAAACCTAATTATTGCCTTTTTTTCTCTCGTTATCCAAGTATCCAGTTGCTCATGTGCACGATGCTTTTATGGCTCTAAATGGTGGTTTCAGAATCTAAAATGGGAGTTGATAGACTTGGGTAGCTTAAATGGCACACTGTTGAACTCTCACCCTATCAACCATCCTGACTCTGGAAGAAGACTCAGAGGTGATCCTGTTGAACTTGCCAGTGGAGACATAATTACCTTGGGTACGACATCCAATGTACATGTAAGTCTATATTCTTCTTTTCTCAAGTTATATTGATTGCCCCTGCCTAATCATCATCCTAAGAACTCAGTCTTCTAGGAGGAAGAATTATTTACATGCCATGTCTTAGCATATTCATTTGCAATATCAGTTAACTACTACTTAATATGTTCTTCACTGTGTTTTGCTCTTTTTTCCTCATTTACAATTTATGGTTCCTGTTATATCTCTCTGCCTACATACTTGCATTAGCTAAATATGATATTGAACTTGATACAAAAAATAAAGTCAGCCTTTCTTCCAAAGGAAATAATTTGAATGTTGTTAATCAGCTACAAGTTTGATCACGCGATTCTGTTGATTTTTTTTTTTTTTAAAATGCTCTGATGATGACAAGATTATTCTGGGAACCATTGGAGGATTTAAATTTGTATCTTTGTTGTTAAGAACTTGACTGGTGTTGCATCCACAGCTTCTTTTGTACTTACTACCTGTTTCATTGACAGGTCCGAATAACATCCCTAGCTGAGTATCGTGTCCCTTTTGGAGTTGGTGTGGCATGTGATCCGATGTCTTTGCGTCGTGGAGCAAAGAAGCTTCCCATGGAGGATGTCTGTTATTCCCATTGGCCTCTTCCTGGACTTGATCAGGTTTGCAGATGGTACAGTTTAGCATGGAAAAGTCTGACTGAATGTTATCTGAAGCCTGGTCATTGTTATATTGGTCAACTTGCAGTTTGGACTTTTTGGTATCTGTGATGGACATGGGGGAGTTGGTGCTGCAAAATCTGCTAGCAAGTCAGTAGTTATTCTCTGTCAACGCTACTTTGTTACTTTGCCTTGTTTCACAACCTGGCATGATCCTTCTATAACATTCTTATGAAACACTCAAAAGGAAATGTTATCTCAATACACAGATAAATATTGTTTCGCTGTTGATCTTAGACAATGTGCCCATGTCGGATCGTAGTTATTTTCACCCCGAAACAAGTTTTTGTTGTTGAATCTAAATTTGAGTCTTGAATGTAGGTTTCCTTGCAACTTTAACTGACTAAAATAGAAACATTTGATGCCGTTGACCTTTATACGTTAAAAGTAGGTAGAATGACATTGAAAATTAAAATTTTGGGACAAAATGAGTCAAATACCACATCGAGCTGTGGTTTCAATTTATTAAGCAATTCATGTGCAGAATCTCTATAATTTTTCGCTTCAGCACCTTAATATGCTTTTGGACTGAACCAATTAAGATGGGTGAAATAACTACATCACTGGGATGTTTTCTCACCCTTTGCCCTTGGATGTTCTACATTCTCATCCTTAGGTTGCTTAGTATTTGTCTCTTTTGTCTGCTGTTGGTTTGTCTAGAAGACAGCACTTGACTTGTTCCTAACAAAAGCAGTTGGCAACTGTGTTACAGGATGAATCAATTGAAAAAAAAAAAAGTGGTCTTTATACAATCCATCTGTTATGTGTAATGCCACTCAGAACCTGCTCATAGTGCATAGTTATTGCTGTGCTGAGCATTTTGGACGTTCTAACAGCGGAGCTCGCAATTATCTTCAGTTTTGACTTAGCATTGCATGCGCCATTAAATGTTACAGTAATCATATTAGTTACAACCTGCAGACTGTTGCCGGAGATGGTTGCTACTCTATTATCGGATTCACTGAACAGAGAAAGGGTGTTATCACTCAATGATGCATCACATGTTCTTCGTGATGCATTCTTACAAACCGAGGCCTGCATGAATCACTACTATGAGGTTTCTGTCCCCTTTCTTTTCATAGTTTGTTGCCTTCTGTGTCATTGTTCTGTTTATTTTTTGTTTTCTTCTGTTGCATATAAATTATCAATTTGCATCTGGTTTTGCTGATCAATCTCTCGCCCTTTTCATGATAAAAAAATGGTACTCCTGCCTAGAACCCCCCGTCTTATTCTTCTGCTTCTGAATAGTATAAACAGAAGGATTTTTTTCAACATTAGTTGGCAGTTATCTCTTACTTGGTACCTGTTTCTACTGGCCTCAGAGTGTTTTTGATTATTTATAAATTACAGGGTTGTACAGCAACTGCGCTCCTCATTTGGGCTGATGGTGAGGAAAGGTTTTTTGCTCAGTGTGCAAATGTTGGAGACTCAGCTTGTGTAATAGAGTATGTCCTCACTCTACTATAGCAGTTCTAGGGCATATTAGATCTTGTAGTTCATTTCATAAGGTCCTTTGCTTCAATTTTTATAAAACTTTGCGTGGACATAGTCTTGGCCTTGTCCTCTAATGGAAGAGGGATGGCGCACCGTCCTCTCATCTTGTGAAGCAAACTGGGTAACAACAATTTGGCAATTTGCCTATCATTTCCCTTCCATTTTCTTACCATGTCATTTAAAGCTTCTTATATTGTGATCAAGAGTTTAGCCTGTGATGATGGAAGCTATCTGGGATTTTGAGCATTGGATAATTATGTAATGATCCAGAGATGTTGAAGTGATATTATCTTATCATCATGCACTTATGTTACCATGACTTTGGGTGACAATCCTTACGGGAGAGATCTATGGATGATCTGTGTCCATGTAATGAGATTTGTTAATAAGTGTAGTCTTCTAAAGTAATTGAATAAATGATACTGAAGAAAATTCGTTGATCTCTTTTTTCAATAAGTGATTAATTTTTTTAGTAGTTATTACTCATCTCCTTACTGAGAGAAGTTTTTTTTTTTTTTTGTCAAACTTGAGAGAAGTATTTAAAAGGTGTTAAAAGGGCTATTTTGGAGAAAATTTTGTGTTATTAGTTCTTACTGAGCTCTTGAATTTCGTAGAATTTAGAAAAGAGTAATTTGTATGGTCCTTATAATAATTCTTTTAGGTACTCTCATAGTTGTTTTAACAAACAGGAAAAAAAGAACATGAGTGCATGAATATAAATTTATGCATAGCGTGCTTATGCAAGTAGTTTCCTCATATGGGTTCCTCATTCATATGATAGTTGTTTTTATCTTTACAGTATTGATGAGAATCTGATTAAGATGACAGAAGATCATAAAGTTACTAGTTATTCTGAAAGACTTCGTATTAGAGAGATAGGAGAAGCACTGAAGGATGGGGAAACGCGTCTCTGTGGTAATTAATCTCTTCATCCTAGTTGTTCATGATTGTGTATTTCTGGATAGGTGCTTATGACATTACTCCCTGCCTTTCTGTTTGACGTGTCAGGATTAAACCTTGCTAGAATGCTTGGGGACAAATTTCTTAAACAACAGGATGGACGATTTAGCTCAGAGCCTTACATAAGTCAAGTTGTACATATTGACAAGGCAAGCAGGGCCTTTGCGCTAATGGCAAGGTTTTGCTTCTGACTTAAAAGTTGCTTTAGCTTGTTATCTTTGAGCGTCTTTGGATCTCCCTAAAATTGCTTGACAAATATATCCCTGTATACAAACAATTTTGTCTGAGATCCGTGTTTCTTTATTCAGTTGATTTATTATCAAATATCCTTTTGGATATAGCTTCATGATTGAGATCTTGAAAAACGCCTCTTGCCTTTCCATTGGAAAATAGATGTGACTTAGCGATCTTCCATTTACCTCTCTGTTGTTCCCATAACTTCTCTAATGAGGCCGGATTTTTCAATTACTACAGTGATGGCTTATGGGACGTTATTAGTATGAAGAAGTCAGTTCAGCTAGTCCTCCAGGTTTGTCCTCCCATCTTTACTGTACTCTTTTGCTTGCCTTGTGCATGGGCAATATGCCTTTCATATCTATTCTAAATGTTGTGAAATATTGAACTTCATAGACCATGGAGAGATACTCTGCAGAGAGGGAGAATGTGGCAGACAAGATAGCCAATTCTTTGCTGAGCGAAGCTAGAAATCTTCGAACAAAGGACAACACATCAATAATACTTTTGGACTTCAGCAACTCATCTGGAGCTTCTTCCGGCAGAATTGGTTCTTGATTTGATATCGGTGCAGTTTCAGTTATACTTTGGCTTTCTACAAGTTCCAAGATACTGCCTTTGAGTGGCATGGACAAAGAGACTAATGCCCGAGCACTTGTTCTTCCGGGAATAATAAGGCTCATGAACTGTTTGCTGCCGAAGATAATTGCATCCGTGGATTTTGAGTGCATCTAGCTTTGCCAGTGAGTGAAGCATCTCGTAGAAAGGGGAAAACAAAAGCGTACAACCTCCATGCCGAAGAACTTTTTGGTCGATAGTGCAGAGAACACAGCACCTTCTGCATTGCGGTTCCGTACATGATTTATCAGGTTAGCTCAGTCACATATACACAGATCCCCACACTTAACATGACAACAAACTGACCATTAGGCCTTTGGAAACTCTGCACCGTGAGTCGAGTTTTGGGTTATGTAAGATGATATACATCCGTCCCCTTTTGTATATAATTCCATTAGTTTCGGTTTCATATTCTGCATGGTTTTGTGTCAGCTCCTTCATCCATGCCGATGCCGGTACATTCCATTTCACTGAGATGTCTATGTTTCAATGAAATCCGATGGAGGCTATAGTCATTGACTTTTATGAGGTATGAAAAAGGGGGGTGTACTTCATACGTACGCAGGAATGGCAAGTTTCGACATTATACTGTTGATAACAAGGAAAGGAGAACAAGAGAGCAAAATGTCTTTACATCAATGGCTTTCATGTCGAAATTATGTTGATTTGCTGGGCATGATTAGCAAATGTCTCGCATTTGATTTTAATTTGCACATCCTAAATCACTCGTTTAACCTAAGTGAGTTTTTGCGCATTAATGATGTTGACAAATCATTTTCTAATCAGTGTAACAAGTGTTTTACGGAAAGATTAACGAAATACGAAAAGAAAAAGGTCAAATTCACGAGTTCTCGATTTTGTTTTGTTAACTTTAACGTTTAAATGGATTATTCGTTAAGATTAAAGCATCTTTATTTGATTAAAACAAAACTCCATCGAACATGAGAAAGAAAAAGCATTAAGACAACAAGACGGTGGTCATGGATGTCGAAATTCGATAAGGAATGTGTAATAGCTTACCTGCAGAATCAATTAGCACTGAAAATGGATGGCACTAAGACTACGTTTGGTCGTCAGAATATAAGTTAGGATATAATATGTTTTATCCTATCTTGTATTTGGCAATTGTTCATGATAGAATAAAGCGGGGATGTAGGAAGATATTATCGGGATAAAATAATCCCAAGGGAGAGGGTAGAATAGATCAAGATAGAATTTCTCAAAAGGGCAAACATGAGGAGAACGTAGTTTTTCTCACAACTACCGACTCTCCTCTGCGTTGGGCCGTGTCTCTAGCACGTTGGGTCGCCTCTCTGGCGGTGGTGACCATCAAGTGGGCCGCCTCTCCGGTGACGTTAGGCTAGGATCTTTGGCCGCAAAGCTGGGTATCTCAAAGATTTTGTTCTTTAATCGATTGTTTGGCGTTATATGAGATGACGTTCCTCGTTTTTTAACCGCTTAAACCTTTCCAATATTCAAAGGGATCTCGACATGTTATAAAGAATTTTGAGATTGATCATCAACTTTCAAAAGGGGTTTGACATTCGAAAGGGCTCTCTTAGATGACCTGCATGAGTGTATCTTCAAACTTACGAAAAGAGGCCGAATAATTAGATTGTTCAGCATTTGTTTACTCACGCCACAAGACAATGAGCAAGGCCAACGAGTTATTATCAAAAAATTCGAATTGAGATCCCCGACTCTACGGGGTCTACTCTGTTGATATTGTGCCTAAATTCGGATGGCACAAATCTCCGCTCAAGAATAACTCACTCATTAAAACTTATTATTGAATAATTTTTAAAGCATCTTGATATTTCAACAAAATAGAGTCGATCCCAGCCATGCCTTACCTTTTCTTATTCGACTTTAAATTCGTAGCTCACCAAACGGAAGATAGAATCATTGGATTTCTTATCGTATCCTATCCAATTCTATCCCGACTAGAAATCCGAACGACTAAACGCAGTCTAAAGCGTTCAACCTATACTTGGCCGTCAAGGCAAATGCCAGGACTTGATGAGTAGGAGAGCACGATCCTACAAAACCTTCGGCATGAGCCCAGGCTAAGAAATTGTCAAATTTTGATAAAATCCACATGTATTTATTTAGGACATGTTTGGTAATGTTTTTTATTATCTATTTCTGTTCTTTTGTTCCTCACAACAAAAACTCATTTGAGTACGTTAATTAATTTTTTATTTTGGGGAATAGAAACAAGAAAAGGTATAAAAAAAAAAAAGTAGCTTCTTTGTTTTCAAGAATAAAAAGAGGAATAGCGCAAGCTTGTCTTTACAACCATAAGTCCATCGCTCCTGTTGACGGTCGTTGATCGTCGCAGCAACTAGCCGGTCCCCGCCGTTTCCACCGAAATTTTAATAATTAAATAAAAAAATGAGGAATAGAAATTTTTAGGTCGTACCAAACGCATTTATTTTCTTTTTCTATTTCGGGAATAGAAATTGTGTGCCGTTACTAACGCGTTCTATTGATCGAAAAATGATCATAGGAACAAAATAAGAAAAAATGATTTATGCTCAGAAATTGTTCCCGGAAGAGAAACTTTACCATATGCAACCTTAGGTATCTCATTGTTTTAGTTATATATATACTATTATTGCAAAAAATAAAAATATATATAAAGGGTTTGTGAACTTTGACCCAATTTACAATATCGCCTCTAAATTTTTTGTATATATTCTATTTAGTCCATGAACTATACGAAATATTCAATATTATCCCTAAACTTGAACTAATTGAATGATAAATCGAATATTTTTCGTATAATTTAAGAATTAAATTGAATATTTATCAAAAGTTCATGAATCATATTGAATAAATTAATATTTTAAGGATGATATTGTACATTAAGTCAAAGTCGAGGATCACAATGAATAAATTAAAAATTTATCTTATGTTGGATCATAATTTAGTGATCATTTATCTTTTTTTTTTTTAGAAGAAGGGAAAAAAAACCCTCTTTTGGACAATTGGCATTGCGGAGTGCAGGAGCTCCGTCCTCTGTACTCCTGGCAAAAACCCCCCACAAAGGTCGATGCTTTAAACCCTTGACCGGGGTGACCTCCTCCTGTTTCAAAAATCGACGCTTCACGTATTGGCGAACTGGCGATGGCGAAGAAGAAGAGACCACTCGAAGCTGAAGCAGGAGCAGGTGCATCGAAGGCGGGTGATGTCGAGCCTCGCGATGACCTCGTCAACGGCGGTCCTCGGGACGAGCCGAAGAAAAGGAACGGCAAGAAGAAGAGGAGAGAGAGTGCCGGCGGAGGCGAGTCCAGGGAAAGCCCCACCGTCAGCATCGCCGTCGCCGGTTCCATCATCGACAACACTCAGTCTTACGAGCTCGCCACCCGCGTACTCTCTCTCTCTCTCTCTCTCTGAGTTCTCGCGTAGATTGCTATTTGAACTCCAGAATAGCTCGAACTTGTGCTTCGGCTCGCTTGCATTGTCGCTTTTGTCGCAGTTTAGTTGTTATGATAATTTTCATATCTTCCTCTGTTTGTTCTCTTTCCATTTTCCCACCTTCACAGTTGGCTGGTCAGATTGCTCGTGCGGCGACAATTTTTAGGATCGACGAGGTCTCTTTCTCTCTCCATGTTTTTGGCCGTACTGTAAGATCGAATATTATGTATGATGTTATCTGTTGTGTTTAGTAAGGCCTGGCAGTGGGTGAAGTATGTCGTATTGCTTGCAAATGTGCTGCTTTTAGCTGCTAGCATGAGCATTTGTTGTCACTTGCTTCAGTTGTTGGTTCTTTTTTCTTCTATTTGTTTATCAGGTGGTGGTGTTTGATAACAAGAATTGCCCGGGAGAGGACCCAACAGAAAGAACAGTGGATTGTTCCGATGAGGATGAGAGCGGTGCAGCTTTTCTTATTAGGATATTGCGGTACTTGGAGACACCGCAGTATTTGAGGAAAACTTTATTTCCTAAGCGTAACAGCTTGCGTTTTGTGGTGAGAGTTGTACTTAAAATTAGTTTATTTTTCACTGGTCTCTGCATATTTTGCAGTTATTATTTGACAGTGAATTGGGGTGATCTAAGCACTTATCATTGTTGACTCAAATTTCAACAGGGCTTGTTGCCCCCACTTGATGCTCCACACCATTTGCGCAGGCATGAATGGGCCCCATATCGAGAAGGTTCCCCTTTTACCAATGCTTTTACCATCGTGAAACCTACCCATATGTTGTTGGTATGAACTTGCGCATGATATTTGTGGCTTTTCTAAAGGTTTACCTTCCAGTTAAAAGAAGCTGCAGCAGATTTCACAGGTGGAGTCCAAAAATGTCACAAGAGAAAAGTACCTTATTATTCATCTTCACTCACTTCTAGCATTGGGGTGAAGTTTGAAAAAGTGTAGTTAGAGACTGAGATATCAATTATAACGCGTTGAATTAGGATATGTCATGTGAGGGAAAAAGGGGTCCCTCCATCTGTTAGCTTCTGAGTTAAGTGTAAAATTTGAACCACAGGGGAGAATATTGTGCAACTGGATGTAGTTATTATTTTGGCGCAATTGTCCTGAAGATGTTTGCATAAATGTTGTTTTCTCTCTAGGCAACACAGACGGATGCAGGGTAGAAAATTCTTGCTCAGAGACAGCTATCACTTGGTGTTTGCTTGAGAAGTTTCTTGTAGCTATTATAAGTATCTCCAATAATGCTTTCTTTTCCACTTATGCCCCGTCTAATTAATGCACATGCTATTGTGACTTTCTAGGTGTCACACTAAAGGCAAGAGCTCCAAATTCTTCTCAAACGCTTGTTGACGTGGGCCTAAATAAGGTAGAGTTATGTGGGAGTTCACCTAAATAAGCTTTTAACCCATGATACCTGCCCATTTTAGGATCATATTATGTGTTTATCTGCCTTTTTCCCCCAGGGTGCATGTCTATCTACTTAGTGATAAAAATAGAATGTTCTCAATCATCAACTACTCAACAATACCAACTATAGAGGCCACGTGAATTATGTTTTCCAATGGATTTACTGTTGGAAGCTACACTGGCCGAGCATGAGCCAAATGACCTAAGTGTTCATGTAGCGAGGCCTGGTGAGCTGGATGGAGGCTGACGAGAATTGATTATATCGGCATTAGGGCCTCCCTGATGCCGTATTTCTGACCCTACTTGTTCAGATGGTTGTTCACTGCCAAAGTTACTGAAAAGAATGTTCTTTATGTTTATCAGTTATAAAAGCTGGAGTCATCTCTCTTTTTCTGTGTGAGTCTTGACTAAAGGCCCTAACACCAACCCTACGCAATCTCATATGACAAAAAGAAAATTCGTTAGCTCACACAAGTCTCCTTTCTGTGTGATTATATGCACTTGCATATAGTCATGTATTTTGTTTCTTGCGATCATGTAAATCTTTTCCTTTACAATTTTGATATGGAGATTAATTGGACCAAATAACCTGAAATGAATGCTCTGTGAGATTTTTGCCGTGATTAATATTAAACTACATTGATGCAGGATGTTGTCATCAATCAAGCACTTGAACCCGGTATCAGAGTCACTGTAGTTATGGGGGCGGAGCGTGATTTGGATGCAGGTAAATAATTGAAGTTGCCTGCACAAGTTGCATCATTTATGGCATTGGTGTTTTAGTAAATGTGACAATGACAATTTATCACAGGGTTATGTCAGAATGATAACGATAACTTCCATCATTGCAACCTAACTCCATCTTGTTAATGCAGCCCACTGATAGGCTTTAAGTTTTGTGCTTTGATCACTTTGCAGTTAATTTAGTTCTTTCGTATTATCAATCATGTGAGTGATGAGAATCTACTACGGATGTGTCTTTGTATGCCATCACGTGGATAAGAATTCAAATTTTTTTGTAAGTATATGATGCATGTGCATAGTGAGCTAGTCATTTAATTTTGAAGTATAATTTACAATTTTTTTTTTATTTGGTGTTATGTATAGCTGAGATACCTTTGATGAGTTGGTAAAGTGGACAGATTAGTATGAAACATGATGGTTTGTCGATGTTTCTCAAAACCTTATGAAGAGCTTCTTGTTGATTAAAAACTCATCTGATACTATAATTATCTAGACTTGCCACGCCAGGTTGTCTCATCCTCCAAGCCAAGGGATGATGCGGGGACCTACTGGGGATATAAAGTGCGATATGCTTCTAATCTTAGTTCTGTGATCAAAGAATGCCCCTACGAGGTACTTTCTTCTTGATGGTAGGCTTATAGTTCTTCTATTTCTATTTTCCCTTACCTTATTACTTGCAGTCTTAACTGTTTTTTAAGCTTCTTTCTTTTGTATCCCATTGCAGGGTGGGTATGATTATGCAATAGGAACCTCGGAGCATGGTGAGATTGTGAGGTCATCAGAGCTTATCATACCTGCATCCAGGTTACTATCTATCATCATTGACTTGGAAATAGAATGGCTTCTGTTGGATTGTTATTCTGACTTCCTGCTGACATTTTTTTTAATGTCCAGAATTATCCTTGTTTCTTAGTCTTGGAGTCATTACCGTCTATTATGTATAGTTTATTGTCAAAGATGTGGTAGTACTTGCTATTCCCATTCTCTTGACAGTCCGATGGTTGAACCATACATTTGAATGTGGCACAGTTAAAGATAAAAGTTTTCAAAATTGATTAGTTCAACGGTTGAGCCCTCATCCGTTTGCTTATACTTGACAATGCTGCGTGTGTCCATTTGTCGTAGCTTTAATGAAAAGCTTATGAGGACTGAACAGAGAATAAATGGTACTATGGAGGATGGTGCCAAGCGAAGTGTTTCTGGTTTTTTCTGGAATTTTGAAATTGGATCATTATCTTTATTGATCTCAGCCTTTGCTTATATTTGACAATGTTGCGTGTGTCCGTTTGCCGTAGCTTTGATGACAAGCTTGTTAGGACTGAACATAGAATACATGGGACTGTGGAGCATGGTGCAAGAAGTGCACTCTGGTTTTTCAGGAATCCCGAAATTGGATCTTTATCTTTATTGATGTGTTTCTCTTTTTCCTCTATTCGCAATACCATTAAAATGGGGGCTACATATATTCGTTTGCCATACAATCAGTTTTCATTATTTTTGTTTTCATTTGAGTTTGGTTGCTTTTCCCATTTTGGTGAAAGTTATATGTCGCAAGAACAAGGGCTTACCATAGCGGTTACCCTTACCAAGGTATAAGAGATCTTGTTTCAATTCCAGTCTTCCCCCTACCCTCTCTTACCTATCAAAGGAAAAAAGGGAGGAAGTCGTTCACCATATATGTGTTCAGTTAAACCTTCGCATTTGCTTACTGTCTGTTGCATCTTATGCAGGCATTTCTTGATTGCCTTCGGCGGACTTGCTGGATTAGAAGAAAGTGTGGAGGAGGACAATAGCCTCAAGGTATCGTTCTGTGCCCCCTACTCTGAGAGGAGCATTTGAGTTGGGCTTTTTGAAAAGCATTACTTCATGATGTTTTCAGCTTATATTTTCCTTGGGAACAGAGTAGCTTGGTGGTGCTTTCTGGAGAATGAATGTTGAGGATGTGAACACTTGAATATTTAATACCCGTTTCAATAAATTTAAAGGCTTAAGTGTTTTCCTCAAGTTCTGTGATATTATTTTTTGCTTTTTTAACATCTAGAGCGTGCTGGAACTTCAAATAAAGCATGTTCTGGCTATCCAATCTTGCTGCTAACCTGAATGCAGGAGTAAATATGCGTTTTATTACTGATGCAACTAATAGTTGCTAGCTAAGCTGGAGAAAGTAAGTTATTGTTGCTTGAACACTAAGATTGTTTGACAGGTCTGTTTTCCCTTTGTTTTTCCCTTTTTTCTTCAGGGAAAAAGAGTGCGGGATCTCTTCAATAGATATCTAAACACATGTCCTCATCAAGGAAGCCGAACAATACGCACTGAGGTACTTTTATTCGCTATTATTAATCTGCTTATCTTTTGACAGCACGAATCAATGCTCAAGGCGCATCTTGTGAACAGGAAGCAATCCTAATTTCTCTTCAATACTTTCAAGAGCCAATAAGCAGAGCGCTGGAAGTTGGACAACTAAATTAGTCTGAAGCCTGTTGGTGACGATTAGAGAATTTTGTCAAATTCAGTACTGGTTGATTCAATTTTGTAATCATATTCTCTTGCCTTGTTGTTTTGCATTCTTATGATGATGGACCCTTGAAACTTCTATCTTATTCAGTTAGCCAGTGATGCTTCTGAGTAGGCCCTTTTTAAGTGTCCAACTTAGGGCTTTTATTTAGATGTTTAGTCGCTGTTGTAGGCATGTTCCCAGGTTGGTCGTTTCGACCTTGCTCCGTGAGCTACTACATGTATGCTGGAAATCTTTACCTGCTGTTTTTCAACGAGAAGAAGAAAACGCAACTAGTTGCAGTTCAGATGAACATGTTAATCGAATTAGCAATAACGCAAACAGGGCTGAACGGTCTTGTCTATTTGCTTGAAATCACATCTAGACTATCACTATAGAAGAAAAATTGCCATCGTCGTCCATTCAATCTAACTACAAGACGGCAACTGACGAAAGCCATGCTGGTGATTCTTGCACTTAGCATTTTCTGCCCACTGGCTAAGTTAAACGCACCCACCCAAACCCCTGGCATCAAGTGTTCCCCTTCGCTCAGCTCTAGCGTTCGCGTGCATTGATTACACATTCATCCCGGGCTTGCATACATGTAGTTAAAGCTTCATGGTCATTAATAGGGTGAAAGTGAGTTCAAATGGTTCGGTTCGAACCACCGATATCCAAAACCGGGTCTATGGAACTGGGGCCGATCACGGGCCAGTTCTGGGCTGTTCAAAGAGCCGGTTCTGGCCCCCGGTTGAATTTTGGTCATGTCTACATGTAATGTGATATCCTTTTCCTTCATAATAGGGGTGAGCAAAAGAACCAATCGGCTAGGCTAATTTGTCCGGTTCTCAAGGACAGCAGTTCGGTTCACCAGTAGTTATTGGTCCGCATGCAGGACCACCTAGGCCAAACTGATAATTTTTTTTTTTTGGCTTTAATTTTATTTCTTAAAGATCTTTGAAAAAATCATTTATACTGTTAAACTATTAGAAATATTTTTACACATTTAAAATGTGAATATATATTTCAAACACATGCAACCGATTCCATTGAATTGCCCGAGAATCAAACCGGATCGGTCAGTCCGATCCCCAATTCCGAAAACTAGGAACCGGTCCCTTCGTTCTGATTCGGAAGTGAGAACAGATGGGACTGGAAATCGACTCACCCCTACTCCATAAGGTAGTCGAGTTCGTCTCAATTCCCCCTTGTCTCCGGTATGGAGAAGAAAAATAACATAATCGTCTTAAAAGGCATACATTCATCCGTCCCGGTAAAACTAGAGTAGCAGGATGCGCAAAAGCTGCCCAAAAGCTTCGAGGATTAGAGAAAAAAATCAGCCAGGAGAGAAGAAAGCGCATCAAAACGATTCACGAACTAGTAGCTAGTAACCGGAACATAAATTCTGGTCAAATACATGGAAAGCTGCTCCTACAAGGCTGTCCTCCTGGGGCGGAAAAATGCTCAACTCTAGGAGCTACGATTATCCTGCTCATGGTTCATGAGCTTCAACGATGTACTGAGCTAAAAATCCAGTAAAAGTTTCTGGCTATTTTAAAGCTGTTCCTGAACTAACTTGGACAGCCAATTCAACTTACCTTTAAACTAGAAAGACCATATCCTACTCTTCACCTACTTCAAGATTCTTCAACTTCAACTCCAGCTCACCTTCATCAGCTTCACCTTCCCCATCGCCTTCCTCGTCTTCATCTTCATCACCTCCTTCAGGGTCATTCTCATCTAGGGAAGCCAGCATTTCTGGGGATTTCTTGAATATACTCTTGACCTCATCAATCCCGTCTTCCGAAATGTAATTTCCATCGATGTTGAGCAACTTGAACTCAGGCTTCTGCACCACAACCTGGGCCAAGAATCGAGCTCCAGCCCTTCTTATCGAGTTGGTGTTCAAATCAACTTCTGTCAGCTGCTCGTGGCCTTCTTGCAATGCTTTGCCAATCTGAATAGCACCTTCATCCTTGAGCTCATTCTCAGCCAAGTTCAATTTGGTGAGAAGGTTCTTTGCAGAAATACAAGCAGATATAGCTGGAGCTGCTTCCACTGTTATGTCGTTGCCAGCCATATCTAGAACCGTAAGTGACGGGGCAGTCTCTTTAAGAACGTTGGCTATAGCGATTGCCCCCGCATCTTCCAAATTCAGGTAACTCAGGTAAACCTCGGTCAAATTAGCATGCTTGGAAAGAGCTTTACTCAAAGAAACTCCAGCATCTACACCAAACATATTGTCCCTCAAATCAAGTTTCTTCAGGCGGATGCAATTTTCAAGTGCTTCCGATAAGGCAACACCTCCATCAGAGCCTATTCTTGTAGAGGAGCAGCGGAAGTCCTCCAATAATGAAGAGCACTTCACAACCTCAGCAATAGCAATTGCCCCTTCATCTCCTGTCATGTTATTGTGAAAATGAAGAACCCTCAGTTTTTCTGTGGAAGGAATCAACTCACAAACTGCACGAGCAGCTTCTTCAGAAATTCCATCATTCATCAGATAGAGCTCCTCCAATTGACTCTGTGATTTCAGAAGTGCGTCAAATGCTCTGACGCCTTTCTCGCCCAAAGCATTATTGGAAAGATTTAGAGAATTCAAAACACTACCCTCCAAGGCAGCTGAAAATATGCTCATGACTTCAAGAGCTTCTGTTTCTGGCCTTCCTGCGATGAAATCAGATAAATCTACCTCCTTCAATTGGTGCTTCAGGGAAATCAGAATGGGTTCAGCAACATGAGCAGCTCCTAATCCAAAGCTTCTATTGCTAAAGCATATTTTGGTGAAAGAATTTTCAGGATCCTTCAATGGCCTCAGAAGCTCTTCTGCCTCCTCCGCTTCAATGAAGGCCCGCTGACCCTTGGAAATATCAAAAAACGTCTCTCTATAGGCCTTAGCACTTTCAGAAGTTGGCAGCTTTTCATCCCTGCCTTTTGGGCCTTTTTTGAGGACTTCCAGTATACGTTTACTGCATTCCTTAGCATAAAGCTGCACTGCAGACCCTCCATCGCCATCAGGCTCTTTTTCATAATGTTGATTAGCAGTCGTAAAAGCTTCATCTTCAATTCTTTTCGCACTTTCCTCAGCTTCTTCCGGGCTCAAACTTCCATACTTCCTAGTGAAAATGGATTCACTGGTGAGATTCCTCATCATCCGTTCTACAAGTGTTTCACGAGTATTTTTGCTCGGGGGCCATAGTTTCACTGAAAATGGTCGGCGCTGAGAAGTCAATGGTGCAGCGGCATCCATCACTACAGAACCTGCATATAAGAAATTCACATGAGTTTAAAGCGATCCAGATGATGTTGACTGCGAACGCATGCCCAGTAGACAAGCTGATGTAAAATCTAATTGCAAACAACTTCAGTAAAATTTAAAAAATTAAACAAGTAATAACTAATGAAAACATGGAAACAGCTACGACATTAACGCTAAATGGTTAAGAGAATTTTTTCTTCAAAATTATCAGGATTTGAATGCGGGCCTTCAAGCAGGCATTGCCAACATAGACTAACTTTGTGGCCAACTCCTTTTATTCCCACTTCTTTTACTATCACGTCACATCAGAAGAGTAGAGCTTGCTATTAGAAACGCATGGAAATATGATGAGACAATTTATGGCCTTAAACCATGATCATACATGTTTCTATGTGCCAAACCTACTTGACCTGTTGATATATCCAGCAGAAGGATTCCCATAAGAGACTAACAAGAAACAAACACGCCCAAGCACAAGTCCACAGCCTTCAACAATTTGTCCATTTTAAGTATCTCACAAAAACCATTTCTTATTGGACACAATCCATAGATTAAACAGATACGCATTAAAGAGTCATACAACTAAAGAAAGGTTTTCACGGTGAATAGCTTAATATTGAGGCGAGGGATAAGGGGAAAAAACAACAAATAAAAGTGGGAAATACTACGAACTGGTCACATTTCGTCAAAATCAAATATTTTGTGTACTCTTTCTTTTTTTATGCGAGCAAAGAAAGGCCACCAACACTTGTAATCTCAGAGGTTGATATCGGCAACTTTCCTTTAATACCAAAAAATTAAGGAAACTCGATAGAACTTGAAGTGAAATGGATTGGCAAAATAAAGCAACCGTGACAGAAATGTTATATGCATTATACGCAGAAAATGTATGACACGATTCTTGTGTAGCATAATTTCATGCAATAATTGCTTCCAAAGACCAAGAGTGGAAGAGGTCATGATAACGACCAACGAAATGGAGTTAGACCACTAGTGAGTTAGACCTACAATACAAGACGTCCGAGGAAATTGGAATTTTGTATGGCAGATTGGAATAAAACTTATCCAGTTGAGATGCTACTCCCAGAATAAAGGTAAAATATCAACTTGCAAATCCAGTATAAGTCCTCATGATACAACCATTGCTATCAAAGTACTAGCTTTACAAAAAGTCTAATAAAGATGCACAATCAAGTATAGAGAGGTAACCATATAGGGTATAATATTTAAAGGGAATAGATAATTATTCAGACCTTATTTATTTTTCAAACAAAAGAAACAAAGTTGATTGAGGCTCATTCCTTGGCACCAAATGCCTAACAAGTAGGTATAAAAGGCATTTGCATATTTATTCTCATTTCCACCTTGCCCCTCAGCCACAGATCCTCACCCAAAACCCCTCAAGCCCCTAACGAGAAGAAATGGTCCTCTGACAATGTTGGATGAAGCTAGGAGTACATAATGGAAGTGCAGCAAATGCAAAATCTCCACCACTTGTGTCTGGATACCCACATATTCAACTTGCATTTCTTTGTACAACATTTTTTCCTACCTTCATACACGAAAAACCTTACAAAAGCTTAACCAGAACTATTTTGCCTCCCATTTGACTCGTCAAGTGCAAAACTACTGGAAAAGGTTTCGACTGTCACATTTTACTGTAATGAATGTAATCAAATGAAATTATAACACAGACTACTAGTTTTCCTCTCTTTTCAGCCAACTAAAGTTGTTATCGCTAAAATAAACACAGCTCAGCAGGCCTTCATCCTCTGAGGTTGGCTCCACAAAATCTTTCCACACAGATTGGCTCTTCTTATTCCAGGCTACTTCTCAAATATAGATCCATCATACACCTTCACTATCCATGTTTCCTAATGATCAATTTGCCTTAACCCAGGACTACGTCAATCCATGCATCAAATCTCTTCCATTTGATAAATGTTGGCTCTTCTGACTTCAGTTAGACAGTTTTCTTAACATGGCTCCTCTTAGTTGCTGAAATCATTTCCACAATACAATAAACTACACAAACTATCCACCCAAAAGCAGCATCTTTTCTCAAACCGCCGCTTTTGATTCACTCCCTCGCACACGAAGTGAAGCCCAGAAGCCTGCACAGCCCACAATGCACGAACTACGAAAACATATCCAGCAATAAATAAACAGACCCAAGAGAAGTAACACAGCAAAACGTCAAATTCAAACAAGCATTCGTAATGCCAATCGTTCAGTCACAGATTCAGGTTTCCGTGCCCTAGGAAAGTTCAAAACATTCAACCATAAACAGTCGCAGATCTGAAACTCCGGCAAGTTGCCGCAAAGTACCCAAAGGAGAAAAACCCAAAACACCAAACCTAATCCAGAGCGAGGACCCAATGAGCCCGATGCAACCCACCAAAGCCGAGCACGAAAAGAAACAAAATCAGAGACGCGCAGCAGAAAACAAAACCCAGAAAGGACGAAACTTTACGGAGCGAGAAACTGACTGGTACCTGAAAACCGTCGATTTTCTTCAAATGTTCAGTGGAAGAGTTCGACGAATGTCGAACAAAAGGCGAGTGAGACAGTAAGAGGAAAGAACGTTTGGAGGGAAAAAAGGAGAAAGGGCTTGAAAAACAGAGAGAGGGTTTTTGAGAGATTGCTTTTCAAACTGAGAGAATTTGGGGGTCTCGTCGCTTGTTTATAGAGAGAGAGAGAGAGAGAGAGAGGTCTGCTTACATTCGACGAGGCAGAACATTTTTCAAAGGTAAAGAGTGATTATCTTCTTACAACAATTTGTGTTTTTTTTTTTTTTCGGTCGGATACAAAAATTGATTTGACAGGAGAAGAAATTGCAACTTCTCTGACATTTTTTTGTCAATTTAGAATATAATTTTTTTGTCTTTCAGGTAGTCAATTTCCTATATCACCACGTACAACTTTAAGAGATACGAAGCACTTTACAAAGTCGGTAAATGGCCAATTGATCGTGCCGACTAGACCCATCAAAAGAATAAATCGACTCGAATTTGGATGAATCGCAAATGGGTCCCATCCAAATTGGCATATTTAATTCGTATTAATTCAATTTGCGAAAGACTCATTCATTCTTGTTTCTCAATTTTCACCGATCCAAATACTTATCACTTTATCGTAACGTAATTTGGATTATCTCTCGAAGAGTTATCGACTATATCTGCGGTCATATCAACATATGCTCTAGAGTAACTACTACTTAATCGAATTATTCAAGTTTTGAAATATTGATTGTGAATAACACGAGAGCAATTGATGCACTAAAAGCTGCAAAATTTCTTTAATTGATTGCTCAGTAAGTGCGCCGAGAGAATCCATTCAAAGTTAAATATTTACGTAGAAGTATAAGTCAAAATAGTTTTGCAATCCCATCGTGTAGGACATCTTAACCAACAGTTTCGACTTCTCCATTTCTTTTGTATGAGTTCATTTTGAGAGGCAAAAAAAAAAAAGTATTCCAAAGAATAAATAACGATAAAAAAAAAAAAAAGATAAATAGTTCATATGTTGTTTTTTTCTTCATATGCAATTGCCATTTGCTCTATCTCCGACTTTAAACTACATAATATTTTTCTTTGGAATCACGTTGTCCGTCGGGACAATTCACTTGTCCGTTGATCAGGTGTGTTTCCCGCGTTCAAAGCAAGGTTAGTCTTTTTTCATTTGGTACTCTATTAAATAGCCATAGAAAGAAGATTCTTTTACACTTCGAGGGTGAAATTTGTCCAAAAAATTTTGTACGGCAGCCAATTCAGTCATAAATGGTTTAATTATGTCAATTCAATCCTAAATTTTTTTTGACAATTTGCCAATTTATTTCTAAATATTTCAATTGTGTCAATTTGGTCCTAAACCTTTTGACGATTTTACAATTTAGTTATTCCCACTAATGCTAGTTGGAAATTGCAAACATGGACGCCGGTTGGTCATCAACCATTCCGTATGAATGGTCAATGCTGACATGAATAATTTTTTTTTCATCTTTTAGGATTGTTTCTTGATTTTTCCTCTCTTTTTTCCTTTCACTCGTGGCGAGTACTCGGCCATGACCGGCTACCGGCCATAGGCGAGGGCCGACGAGAGCTCGACCCTCGTGTTCTCGTAGGCCTAGGACCCCCATCGGACTAGCAAGGGCTGCCCAAGCCATGACGTGGAGCCCTCGTCGGCCTTATGCAAAAGGAAAAGAAAAGGCAAAAAAGAGAAATATGAAAAAAGTTCATGTTAGCACTGGCTATGCTAGAAGTGAGTGGTTCCAGATTTTGTTCAAATTCCACGTAGAGCCTATCCATCGGAACAAGTTCCTTATTCTAGAATCGAGCCTACCTACCTTGTCACAAGTTTCGGGATCGGTTTCGGGATTTACCTAGATTTCACATGTATTCTTAATTGTACAATTGCGGTGAATCATCACCTTTAATAACCACAATTTGCTGCTACAATCCCTTACGCACAACTCATATTTAGACACACGAATAAATATGAAGCATTGACAAAGTAAAAGTTTCAATCATAAATATCGCCGGAAAATAAAAACTCGGACTAGTGGTTTCGGATTATGCACTCATGATCGGATGCTATGGATTACGCAGATTGCGCGAAAATATATACCAAAAAAAACACAAAAACTTGTTACGAATTATAGGTTCTAAGTTCCACCTACACGTTAGAATAGGTTTTCCAATTTTTGAAACTTGAAACCTACCCCGCATACCCCGAAACTTGAAACCGAACTAGTTCCCCACCGGTCTGATTTTCAGGTTTCAAGTTCTATCTTGAAATCATGCTCACTCCTAAGACACGCCACATAGGATGGCCGGTGGGCGATCCGCATCCACGTTAGTAATTTCCGACCAAAAGTAGTTGGAATGACTAAATTAGCAAATCATCAAAAGGTGCAGACTAAATTGGTAAATTTTGCAAAAGATTTCGGACTAAATTGATACAATTAAAAAGTTTATGATTAATTTGGCACAACTAAAAAATTTGGGGCTTTTCAATTACTCAAACTAGGAGTCATATCGAAATACGTTTTCTAAGTACTAGATATCTCGGAAGGCCCACATGTTTCCTTTACTCGAAGTCTCCAAGGATTCGGTTCTAATGGAGAATTAGTAACGACCATTCTCATTTCAATCTCTTCTAAAGCTAGATAGACGCCACCAAACTTTCAAAAACCATAGTGGGGACACCATCCCGATCTTTGTAACATCTAGCCATGGACGTAATTGATGTTGTCGCTCCGCACAAGATCTTGAAAGAGTCAAGGCCTCATTATCAAGATCAGTATGTGACATAGACTTCGCTTTAGAGGCCGCACGGAGAAGGGGCGAAAGCAATCGCGAAGGCTGCCCGGAGCGCGCATCGAGTTCGTGCGTACTTATCACATCCGATAATGACTGTCGTGAGAAATTGCATTGATTTGAAGAGCTATGAGAAACTGTCCGATCGGGTGGCGAGGGAATTGCGGTGGAGGAGGGAGCGGGTGGAGACATGACCAGGATCAAATCCGGCATCATTCTCCGATGAGTTATCTCGGGATGCAACTTGGTTTTTCGAAAATGTAACAAATATCGCAACGGCCTATATAACACATAGAGAAGCGAAATCAACGCTTAGGTTTCCATTTTCAAGAACTGGTGATCACAAAGCACACAAGAAGAACATTCTCACAGATCAAACGAAAAATGAAGCAAAACAAACTTAGCAACTTTTGTTGAGGAAAGCAGCCAGCCGTTTGATCAGGACCTGGGCGCTCTCCTTCTCAAAAGTCACGATATGGAAAGCGTGCCCTTCTCCTTCAACCTGCACCACCTCCACGTCTCCTTTGAACCCACTCTCCTTCACCGCCTCGCAGTACTTCAACCCTCTATGCCTCAGCCGGTCCTTCCCCGCGACGCTCACCAACAGCCTCCCGCAACCGAGGCCTGCCAGGCTCGGGGCCCCAGCCGCGAGCGGGTTGATCATCGGGCTGTCGATCCCGTCCTCCGCGGTCGGGTACAAGAAAGTCCAGACCACATGCGGAAGCGCCTTGTCCAGATCCGTCTTGGGCTCTGACCCGACAGGTTCGGAGCCCCAGAAGTAGGGGTGGGTCAGGTACGCGGCGGATATCTTTGTGCCGCCAAGTAGAGGCTCACGGCCGGCCCTCATGAGGACGTTGTGGGCAATGTTGGCTCCAGCGCTGTCTCCGCCTACAAAGACACGGTGGAAGTCGCCGTGGTCGGCCAGCCACGGCTCTTTCGCGGCGGCGACTCCATCGTTGGCCAAGTGTGAAGCCACCCACTGGAGGCCTTCCCAGCAATCGTCGTAAATGGCGGGTACAGGGCATTCGGGAGCTAACCTGTGAGAAAATAAGGGCGTGAATGATAACCATTCTGTTTCGAAAATAGATTTCTGGCTAGAAATAGTTTTTTCTATTTATGTTTCTAGATGAGTTTCTGAGCAAAAAAAAGTGTTTGATAACGATATAAAATTTCTACTTCTAAAAAATGTGTCCTCCGGGCGGCGGCGGCGGGCGGCCACCGGCGGCGGGCGGTGACCGGTTGGCGGCGGCGGGTATTTGAGAAAAAATGAGATTTCTATTTCCGTTTCTCGGAAAAGTAGAAAATTTTTGTTTCTCATTTCTTCTTCAAATCTATTTATGAAACAACTTTTTGTTTCAGGAATAGAAAAATAGAATTGCGTTACTAAACGGATTTACATTCCAGAAATAAGTTTGAAACAGAAATTCTGCTTCTGGATGGATTTCTTGCACCCCTAAGTAAGCACGATTACTATTTTTTCTCACTATTTGATAAAAACACAATTATCATTTTTATCAAACTTAAACTAGTTTTTCGGGAAATTAAACGGACTTTTACATGATCAATGTTGAACATGTTCAACCTTATTTCGTACAACATGACAATCAACATAAGATAATATTTTTAGTGATCATGTTCAACCATATTTCATACGACATGACAACCAACATAAGATAATATTTTTAGTTTCGAAAGGTTGCTAACAACAAAAACTTTATTTAAAATGAGATTATCAGAAACTAAACTTGATATATCAACGCATACATGTCTGTCGTCTTAGCATGGAAAGTGATAACGATAACTGCATAATGCCTCCAACTCTATAAAATGGAATAACTGACAGAAACAATTAGAACGAACCTGTACTCGACGGAGACGGCCAGTATCTTGGCTTCCGCAGCAAGGGTGGTGAGATACTGATGCTCGACGAGAGAGAAGGCGGACTCGATGCAGAACGCGCCGCCGTGGTAGTAGACCAAGATGGGGAGCTTCTGAGGCTTCTCATTAACAGGTTCGAGTTTCGGGAGATGGAGCCTTGCCCGGATAAGAGGGTCCTCGCGAATGGTGATGTCTTTGGATGCGACGCCGGTCTTCGGGTCCTCCAGGCAAGGCGGGACATATGGAGTGCCTGGAAAAAAAAAAATGAAGCAAAGTTCGACGATTCTCGCAAACTTGAATCATGTCATGCAGAGAAAATCTCCTGAAATGACGAGTAACAAGTTAGTAAAAAGACTTAATCCGCGCATGCCGCCACATTAGGGGGGAAATCGAACTTCTTTTTAAAGACATGAGCGTTACGACGAAACCTTATTCGTTCCGGAAAAGGGTTCATCCGCCATCTAAACACGACACTTAGAGTACCGAGATGAAGCACAGCCGGACATTACCGGAGAGGCGCTCGACCGTGCCGTCCTTGTAAACCCTAAGGAACGGGGGGAGCTCTCTGTCGACCTCTTTGGAAGTGCAGATGCTGCCCATGATTTCCTTCGTTTCCCCTTTTGTCTGCGTGTGATATTACTTAATGGACAAGAGGAGAGAGAGAGAGACGGAGTGGTTATAGAGGCATAATACTAAGAGTCGACATGGCTGATTCTTATAGGAAGTTAGTCTTCTCTTCCGGTCTTGTCTATTTGCTGGCATTTGAAATCCGACCGAAGCATTCGACCAAAAAAAAAAAAAAGAAATCCGACCGAAGCTACCGACCTTTCTTTTGATCCTCGTAGGGGGCAAGAAAAGCCGGGACGGGTGCATTGAAAGTTCGTTAGAAAGACGTGACAAACCCTAATAAATTTCAAAACAAATGGAGGGAATTTTTATCGCTGATTATTATGTGATCGTGACCTAATCCGCTCTAAATATATTGTAAGTTTAAGAACACGGTATCGAAGCACAGGTCAAGAGTTCAGATTGTTGGCACTCCCCTCTCAAACTCATTGCTTGAGGAAGAGAAACGTACCGAATTTCCGGTCTCGATCGGTCGCTTCGGCACTTCTATCGAATCCGGCATCGTCATCGGTTAAATCCGCTTTGTCGTGAAAAGCCCGACTCCCTTCATAAGGACCACTGACTAATGTCTTCTTCGAGAAAGAAAATAGATTTTTACTGTGAACAAGATTTCCTTAGAAAAACACAAGGAAAATATCGAGAGACAGCTTTGGGTAGATGCAATGTCATTTTCCCTCGTATGTATTCTTTACAACTAGGGGTGAGCATGGTTCCAGGGTAGAACGAGAACCCGAACCGGAACCCAGGATCACTCCGGTTCCGATTTCAATGTAGGTAGGCGTTCCAAAATTGATGAACTGTTCCAACGGGGAGGTTCTAGGTTCCACTACGGAACCTGGAACCTGGACCTTGGACCCTAGATTTCGAAATAAATTTTTATATTTTTCTTGGTATATATTTTTGCACAATCATACAATGTTCTATGGCATCTAATGATGAGTGTATAATTTGGAGCCAAAAAATTTTTTAAGTTTCAGGTTCCAAAAATGATAAACGTGTTCCAATGGATTGGTTTCATGTTCTAAATGTAACTTGTACAGGGCCTAAAATCACTTACCTCTACTTTCTCTTATATGTTGTAACGTTCACTTTCATTTTGTTTAACTAAAAATGAAAAAAAAAAAAAAGAAAATAAAAGAAATTGATAAGTTCTCGAGTACCTGGAATCGACCTTAGAACCTGTGACGAGGTAGGTTACGGGTTTCAAGGTGTGACGGAGGTTCAAGCTTCCAAAAAATGAGGAACTTGTTCTGACGGGTAGGTTCCAAGTTCCAATGAACCACACACCCACTATTTACAACGAGACGAAAATGACCCACGACCGACGAAATTCAATGGGGAAAAGGATAGTCTCCGTTCAAGGGGGCTCCAATGCATGTCTCTCTTTTGCTAGAAAGACCAAAGAGAGATGCTTTTACTACAGAAGAGGACCAAAGAGATATGCTTTTACAAGAGTGGAAGGGAAAATTGCCCAAAAAGTCAAGAACTTATTGGATTATTGTCGATTCAGCCATAAACTTTTTAATTTTATCAATTGAGTCCTGAACCCTTTTCACGTTTTGCCAATCTCAGTCCATCCGAACAAATTTTATCCAATGAAAATGACACACGACCGACAAAAATCAAAGGGGAAAGGATGGTTTCTATTGAGAATGGCTCGAGTGCATCGGTCTCTCTTTGCCAGAAAGGCTCAAAAGAGAGATGCTTTGCAAAAGAAGAGGACCAAACAGATAGGCTTCATAAAAGCAGGGCTTTCATTGGAAATTTGAATGGCCACCACCACTTGGGGTGCATTTAATTCGTGAAAAATGAATCATTCGAAGAACATTTTCTAGAAAATGATTGTTGGAATCATTTACAGAATAAATGAACGAAAAATATTTTTACCGCTCATAAAATTATTTAGATATAAATTGTTATCGATACTGAAAGTAATGTTCCTTGACTTATTTTTCAAGCGATACAAGCGATCATTTTTTAAATTATTTATTTTTTCGCGCAACAAATGGAGCCCTAACCATCGTTCCGGCTTCCATCCACTTGTGCATTGGGGTTGGTTACCAAAAAAGTCCATACATCTTCTATGGGGACATCATTAGAAAACTGCTTTGCTGGCTATGGATGTCGACGTAGCTTTGCCGTAGCATCCGCGCGCCTATTGGCTTCTCAAAGCCCGGGCTCCATCTGAGCCTGCTGCAGCTCTTGTAGCAATGTCTCGTTCCATTCTATCATAAGCTTTTGCCGTATACACCTTTATTGGCATGGGACACTTTTTACTCTTAGTCTTCCTACCAATCTATTGTGGGAAAATTGTCCAAAAAGCCTTCAACCTATTACATTTTTATCAATTCAGTCTTAAATCTTTTAATTTTGCCAATTGAATCCTAAACATTTTAATGATTTTTAAATTGAATCCATCCAATCAATTTTGGCCAAAAACCACTAACGTGAACGTCGATCGGTGCCGACGTGGACAATTCTTAATAATATTTAAAGATTTGTCGAATTTTTTTTATATAAACTTTATTTTTCCTTTTCTTATGTTTTCCTTTTTTTCTTTTTCTTTTTATTTTTCCTTTTCCATTTCTCTTGTTCCCTCCGCCAACCCTCGACGGGCCTCGTTGATGGCCAGCAAAGGTCGCCGGCGTTAGGCGAGGATGGACCTCGCCAACCCAAGCCCGAGTGTCCCTCGCCCAAGGCCGGCAATGGACGAGACCTAGCAATGGCCGGCGGAGGGAAGAAGGAAAAAATAAAAAAGAAGAGCAAAAAATAAAGATGGAAAAGAAAAAAAATAAAAATAGATAAATAATATGAAAAAAATTAAAATATTATTAAAAATTGTAAACGTCAGCACCAGCCATGCCTTGTAAGACGGTCGGCATTTACGTCAGCAATTTCCTGTCAAAATTTGCCGGATGGACTCAATTGACAAAACGTGAAAAAGTTTAGGATTCAATTGGCACAATTAAAAAATTTAAGACTACGTTTGGCAAAAATGCAGTAGGTTGAGGGCTTTTTAGACAATTTTCCCATCCATTCTGCCCTATTAGGGATAACCCCACTTCGAAAAGTCGCTCTTAACAATTTCCAAATGAGAGTCCCTCAACAAACTCAGTTGCTTCCCATGTAAAACAGCATGGAACCCGTCAGGTTCCGGGTTCTTTTACGAGGTCTAACATTTGAAAGCGCATTCTTAACTTCCGCTTTCGTCCCCGGAACATCGAGATGCTGTCAATCTTCTTCTGATAAAACATTACTGCACAGCACGGGAAGCCCATATTTGTTAAGACAACGAGTTCTCTCGGTACACAACAATTTTCTGAAATGAATAGGAACCACGTCGGCTGTAGCCCTCGCATCATCCACCCAATTTCACATGACATCACTTAGAGCCTAATGCTAGTTCTGGAACTATTAGCAACGATGCAGGCATGATAAAATCTAGTATTGCCCAAAGAGTTCCCTCATTTGCCAAAGATTGTTGACGTTGGAGCCTAATATGTTTGGGATGATCTCTTAAGTCAAGCAACATAGGACTCCGATCATAGGGAAATTTTTCCTTTCACCTGTGGCAAGTACTCGGCCATGACCGGGGACCGGCCATAGGCGAGGGCCGACGAGAGGTCGACCCTCGTGCTCTCGTAGGCCTAGGACCCTCACCGGACTAGCGAGGGCTGCCCTCGCTCAAGCCATGATGCTGGAGCCCTCGTTAGCCCTATGCAAAAGGAAAAGAAAAGGCAAAAAATAGAAATATGAAAAAAATAAAAAAAAAGCAAAAATTGGTCATGTTAGCACTGGCCATGCTAGAAGTGAGTGGTTCCAGATTTTGTTCAAATTCCACCTAGAACCTATCCATCGGAACAAGTTCCTTATTCTAGAATCGACCCTACGTATACCTTGTCACAAGTTTCAAGGTCGGTTCCGGGGTCTACCTAGATTTCACATGTATTCTTAATTGTACAATTGCAGTGAATCATCACCTTTAGTAACCACCATTTGCTGCTACAATCCCCTAAACACAACTCATATTTAGACACACGAATAAATATGAAGCATTGACAAAGTAAAAGTTTCAATCATAAATATCGCGAGAAATGAAAACTCGGACTAGTGGTTTCGGATTATGCACTCATGATCGGATGCTATGGATTACGCAGGATTGCGCGAAGACATATACCAAGAAAAACACAAAAACTTGTTACCAATTATAGGTTCTAGGTTCCACCTACACATTAGAATAGGTTTTCCAATTTTTGAAACTTGAAACCTACCCTACATACCTTAAAACTTGAAACCGGACAAGTTTCCTGCCGATCCGATTTTTAGATTTCAAGTTCTATCCTGAAACCATGCTCACTCCTAGGCATGCCATAGAGGATGGCCGGTGGGTGATCCGCATCTACGTCAGTAATTTCGACCAAAAGTGGTCGGAATGACTAAATTAGCAAATCATCAAAAGGTACGGACTAAATTGGTAAATTTTGTAAAAGTTTTTGGACTAAATTAATGCAATTAAAAGGTTTATGATTAATTTGGTACAACTAAAAAATTTAGGGCTTTTCAATTACTCACACGAGGAGTCATATAGAAATACGTTTTCTAAGTACTAGCTATCTCGGGAGGCCCACATGTTTCCTTTACTCGAAGTCTCCAAGGATTCGGTTCTAATGGAGAATTCAGGAACGACCATTCTCATTTCAATCTCTTCTAAAGCTAGATAGAGGCCACCAAACTTTCAAACACCAAAGTGGGGACACCATCCCGATCTGTGTAACATCTAGCCATGGACATAATTGATGTTGTTGCTCCGCACAAGATCTTGAAAGAGTCAAGGCCTCATTATCAAGATCAGTATGTGACATATACTTCGCTTTAGAGACCGCACGGAGAAAGGGCGAAAGCAATCACGAAGGCCGCCCAGAGCGCGCATCGAGTACGTGCGTACTTATCACATCCGATAGTGACTGTCGTGAGAAATTGGATCGATATGAAGAGCTCTGCGAAACTGTCTGACCGGATGGCGAGGGAATTGTGGTGGAGGAGGGAGTGGGCGGACACATGAGCGGGATCAGATCCGGCGGCGTTGTCCAATGAGTTATCTCGGGATGCAACTTGGTTTTTCGAAAATGTAACAAATATCACAACGGTCTATATGACACATAGAGAAGCGAAATCAACGCTTAGGTTTCCATTTTCAAGAACTGGTGATCACAAAGCACACAAGAAGAACATTCTCACAGATCAAACGAAAAATGAAGCAAAACAAACTTAGCAACTTTTGTTAAGGAAAGCAGCCAGCCGTTTGATCAGGACCTGGGCGCTCTCCTTCTCAAAAGTCACGATATGGAAAGCGTGATCTTCTCCTTCAACCTCCACCACCTCCACTTCTCCTTTGAACCCACTCTCCTTCACCGCCTCGCAGTACTTCAACCCTCTATGCCTCAGCCGGTCCTTCCCCGCCACGCTCACCAACAGCCTCCCGCACCCGAGGCCCGCCAGGCTCGGGGCCCCAGCCGCGAACGGGTTCACCATGGGGCTGTCGATCCCGTCCTTCGCAGTCGGGTACAGGAAAGTCCAGATCACATGCGAAAGCGCCTTGTCGAGGCCCGTCTTGGGCTCTGACCCGATAGGTTCGGAGCCCCAGAAGTAGGGGTGGGTCAGGTACGCGGCGGATATCTTTGTGCCGCCAAGTAGAGGGTCGCAGCCGGCCCTCATGAGGACGTTGTGGGCAATGTTGGCTCCAGCACTATCGCCGGCGACGGAGACACGTTGGAAGTCGCCGTGATCAGCCAGCCACGGCTCTTTCGCAGCGGCGGCTCCACCGTCGGCCGAGTGTGAAGCCACCCACTGGAGGCCTTCCCAGCAATCGTCGTAAATGGCGGGTATAGGGCATTCGGGAGCTAACCTGTGAGAAAATAAGTAAGCACGATTGCTATTTTTTCTCACTACTTGATAAGACACAATCATCATTTTCATCAAACTTAAACTAGTTTTTCGGGAAATTAATCGAACTTTTTACATGAACAATGTTGAACACTTTCGACCATATTTCGTATGGCATGACAATCGACATAAGATAATATTTTTAGTTCTGAAAGGCCACTAACACCAAAGACTTAATTTAAAACGAGATTATCAGAAGGTAAACTTGATATGTATACGCATACAAGTCTGTCTTCTTAGCATGGAAAGTGATAACTACAACTGCACAATCCCTTCAACTCTATAAAATAGAATAATTCACAGAATAAATTAGAACGAACCTGTACTCGATGGAGACAGCAAGTATCTTGGCTTCCGCGACAAGGGTGGTGAGGTGCTGATACTCGAAGAGAGAGAAGGCGGACCCAATGCAGAAGCCGCCGCCATGGTAGTAGACCAAGATGGGGAGCTTCTGAGGCTTCTCATTAACAGTTTCGAGTTTCGGGAGATGGAGCCTTGCTCGGATTAGAGGGTCCTCGCGAATGGTGATGTCTTTGGATGCGACGCCTGTCTTCGGGTCCTCCAGGCAAGGCGGGACATATGGAGTGCCTGGAAGAAAAAAAGAAGCTAAGTTCGACGATTCACGCAAACTTAATCATGTCATGCAGAGAAAATCTCCTGAAATGACGAGTAACAAGCTAGTAAAAAGATTTAATCCGCGCATGCCGCCACATTAGGGGGGAGAATTGGACGTCTTTTTCGCGATGAAACCTTGTTCTTTCCGGAAAAAGGGTTCATCCGCCATCTAAACACGACACTTGAGTACAAAGATGAAGCAGAACCGGACATTACTAGGGAGGCGCTCGACCGTGCCGTCCTTGTAAACCCTAAGGAACGTGGGGAGCTCTCTGTCGACCTCTTTGGAAGTGCAGATGCTGCCCATGATTTCCTTCGTTTCCCCTTTTGTCTGCGTGTGATATTACTTAATGGACAAGAGGAGAGAGAGAGAGAGAGATGGAGTGGTTATAGAGGCATAATACGAAGAGTCGACATGACTGATTCTTATAGGAAGTTAGTCTTTTCTTCCGGTCTTGTCTATTTGCTGGCATTTGAAATCCGACCGAAGCATTCGACCCAAAAAGGAAAAAAAAAATCCGACCGAAGCTACCGACCTTTCTTTTGATCCTCGTACGGGGCAAGAAAAGCCGGGACGGGTGCATTGAAAGTTCGTTGGAAAGACGTGACAAACCCTAATAAATTTCAAAACATATGGAGGGAATCTTTCTCGCTGATTATTATGTGATCGTGAACCAATCCGCTCTAAATATATTGTAAGATTAAGAACACGGTATCGAAGCACAGGTCAAGAGTTCAGATTGTTGGCACTCCCCTCTCAAACTCATTGCTTGAGGAAGAGAAACGTACCGACTTTCCGGTCTCGATCAGTCGCTTTGGCGCTTCTATCGAATTCCGGCATCGTCATCGGTTACATCCGCTTTGTCGTGAAAAGTCCGACTCCCTTGGTAAGGAACACTAACTAGTGTCTTCTTCGAGAAAGAAAATAGATTTTCACTGTGGATAAGACTTCCTTAGAAAAACACAAGGAAAATATCAAGAGACAGCTTTGGGTAGATGCAACGTCATTTTCCCTCGTCTGTATTCTTTACAACGAGACGAAACGACCCTCGACCCACGAAATTCAATGGGGAAAAGGATAGTCTCCGTTCAGGCGGGCTGCAATGCATGTCTCTCTTTTGCTAGAAAGACCAAAGAGAGATGCTTCTACTACAGAAGAGGACCAAAGAGATATGCTTTTACAAGAGTGGAAGGGAAAATTGCCCAAAAAGTCAAAAACTTACTGGATTATTATCGATTCAGTCATAAACTTTTTTAATTTTGTCAGTTGAGTTATGAATCATTTTCACGTTTTGCCAATCCAGTCCATCCGAACAAATTTTATCCGATGAAAATGACACACGATCGACAAAAATTGAAGGGGAAAGGATGGTTTCTATTGAGAATGGCTCGAGTGCATCGGTCTCTCTTTGCCAGAAAGGCTCAAAAGAGAGATGCTTTGCAAAAGAAGAGGACCAAATAGATAGGCTTCATAAAAGCAGGGCTTTCACCCGAAATTTGAATGGCCACCACTACTCAGGGTGCATTTATTTCGCAAAAAATGAATCATTCGAAGAATATTTTCCAAAAAATGATTGTTGGAATCATTTACAGAATAAATGAACAAAAAATATTTTCACCGTCCATGAAATTATTTAGATATAAAATGTTATCGATATTGAAAGTGATGTTCCTTGGCTAATTTTTCAGCAATACAAACGATTATTTTTAAAATTATTTAATTTTTCGCGCAACAAATGGAGCCCTAACCATCGTTCCGGCTTCCATCCACTTTGGGGGTGGTTACCAAAAAGTCCATACATCTTCTACGGGGACAACATTGGAAAACTGCTTTGCCGGCTATGGACGTCGACCTAGCTTTGCCGTAGCATCCGCGAGCTTATTGGCTTCTCAAAACCCGGGCTCCATCTGGGCCTGCCGCAGCTCTTGTAGCAATGTCTCGTTCCATTCTATTATAAGCTTTTGCCGTATATACCTTTATTGGCATGGGACACTTTTTACTCTTAGTCTTCCTATCAATCTATAGTGGGAAAATTGTCCAAAAAGCCTTCGACCTATTGCATTTTTATCAATCCAATCTTAAACATTTTAATTTTGCCAATTGAATCCTAAACATTTTCATGATTTTTAAATTGAATCCATCCGATCAATTTTGGCTAGAAACCGCTAACGTGAACGTCGGCCGATGCCGACGTGAACAATTCTTAATAATATTTAAAGATTTGTTGAATTTTTTTATAAAAACTTTATTTTTTCCTTTTCTTGTGTTTTCCTTTTTTCTTTTTCTTTTTCTTTTTCTTTTTCTTTTTCTTTTTTAATTTTTCCTTTTCCATTTCTCTTGTTCCCTCCGCCAACCCTCAACGGGCCTCGTTGATGGCCGGCAAAGGTCGCCAGCATTAGGCAAGGGTGGACCTCGCCAACCCAAGCCCGAGTGTCCCTCGCCCAAGGCCGGCAATCGGCGGGACCTAGCAATGGCCCACGAAGGGAAGAAGGGAAAAATAAAAAAGAAGAGCAAAAAATAAAGAAGGAAAGGAAACAAAATAAAATATTATTAAAAATTGTAAACGTCGGTGCCAGCCATACCTTGTAAGACGGTTGGCATTTACGTCGCGATTTGGCCAAAATTGGCCGAATGGACTCAATTGACAAAACGTGAAAAGGTTTAGGATTCAATTGGCACAATTAAAAATTTAAGACTACGTTTGGCAAAAATGCAATAGGTCGAGGACTTTTTAAATAATTTTCCCATCCATTCTGCCTTATTAGGGATAACGCCACTTCGAAAAGTCGCTCTTAACAATTTCCAAATGAGAGTCCCTCGACAAATTCAGTTGCTTCCCATGTAAAACAGCATGGAACCTGTCCGGTTCCGGGTTCTTTTACAAGGTCTAAGATTTGAAAGCGCATTCTTAACTTCCGCTTTCGTCCCCGGAACATCGAGATGCTGTCAATCTTCTTCTGATAAACATTTCTGCACAGCACGGGAAGCCCATATTCGTTAAGACAACGAGTTCTCTCGGTACACAACAATTTTCCGAAATGAATAGGAACCACGTCGGCTATAGCCCTCGCATCATCCACCCAATTTCACATGACATCGCTTAGAGCCTAATGCTAGTTCTGGAACTATTAGCAATGATGCAGGCAAGATAAAACCTAGTATTGCCCAAAGAGTTCCCTCATTTGCCAAAGATTGTTGATGTTGGAGTCTAATATGTTTGGGATGATCTCTTAAGTCAAGCAACATAGGACTCCGATCATAGGGAAAATTTGTCAACCCTAAACTTATCGTAATGAGACAAACTCAGTTCTAAACCTTTTGACATGTTACCAATTTAGTCCTAAACATTTCAATTATGCCAATTTAATTCCAACTTTTTAAGAATTTGTCGATTTAATCCTAAACTTTTCAACTAATAACTAATGTAATCCTTTCAGCTAATATTAACCTGAAATTACTAACGTGGCGATCCAATCAACGCCAGCCGTCCTACGTGACTTTACAGCCAATGCTAGTGCGAATAATTTTTTAACTACTTTAGAATTTTCCCAAATTGTAGCCATCTGAACCCATCCTGTACCTGGGAATTCCACCTTCAGATGGCATTCAAAATTCGCCAAAGCCTGAGATATGGTAAAGACTAATTTGCAACCGTTGTTCGGATCGTACTTCCAGGATTCTCCTTCCCTCGCCGATATGTGCTTCGGTCAAAAGGATTGACCGGTCTTGGTTTCACAGAAATGTATGGGTGGTGATACAAATACAAAGCATTCCCGATATGTGCGAAGTGCGATCTCACCAGTTAGGCCAGATAATAATCTTCAGCCGCGAGCTTCCATAGAACACTAGAGCTAGCCCCATTTAAAAATCACTCCGTCCCATGAATTACAGCAGTTTCTCGGCAGAAAACGACACTATTTCCCAGCCACACCCAATAATCTAGAAGTCCCAGAACATCAAACCATAGGCAAATACGTCAAAATGAATATTGGAACCAAACAGATCTGTTCCCTCAATAAGAGCCTCTGAAGATGACACGATATTCATCATCTTCATTGGTTTCGAGAAAACAGTCAACAGAGGCCGACCAATTTTCCTTTTCTTATGTTTACTTAAACATCCCAATTCAATTCACTTAAGGCATGTCGGCAAAGCTAACTCAGAACGTTAACATTGACGTTTAAGGATTGAAGGAGTTTTTTATAATCCACGGCTACATGCTTGGATTTCGAAAACAATGGGAAGATCATCATCCCAGTTTTACATCTTACAACAAAAATGTGTGGAAACTTACAAGGAGTCCACATCTTGCGTCTGGGAAAGAATATGAGTCTTCCAATTATCAAACAGTTAGAGCCATCCACCTGCTGCCAACTGCTCTTAAATCTACCACTTCCTGTACAACAATCAGTTAGAGTAGGGAGACCGAAACCACGGGGTCTTAAAGCCGCAAGGTACTACGCTGGTTAGATTTAGTAAGTGCTTTCACAAAGTACTGTTGGATTTCTGGTAATATCCGGTGGATGAGATGGAAAATCCTGCAAAATTCATGAGCAGAACAGTTGCAAAGAGATCAGCAGTCCAATAAAAACAAAACAAAGGCCCTAGTAACTGAAGAAAAATACCAAAAGATACTTTGCTTTTTACCTAGTTACCACTCATATAACTTTACTTTTATTTTTCCATAATACATGTTTGCACCCTCACTAAAACAAACTTGTCCTTGTCCACCTACTTACAAGTGTCATTACTCTTTCCAAAAACACCCACACCCACCACTCACCTACACGACACCCTTCTCTCTATCTCTCTCTATCTCTCGAGCTCAAGGCCTCGAGTTATGGGCTCTTGCCCATGGCCGTTGGAGCTCAAATTTCAAGCTCGCGCCCACTGCTATCAGATCTAGATCAATTGGCAAGGGGAAGGGACGGCAGTGGCAGTGGGGAAGAAATGACAGCGGAGACAGCCATGGGGTAGACAGCGACTGCGGACAGTGGTCCGTAGTGGAGGTGACATCGGGTTGTGGCTTGTCACTTGTGGGTGATGTAGGCCAGAGTTGTGGGAGAGTTTGGAGGCTTGGGGAAGAGCAATGGGGGCAATTTGGTCTTTACAGAGAATGAGTTGTCTAGAGGTAGTAAACTAATATTTCCAAAAAAGGAGTACAAAAGAGGTATTTTGCTGAAGTATATTTGTGGTATTTTCCCTAAATAGAGGGAGCGAAAACTGAAGATATTAACTTTAAAATGTTACAAGTATCATTTCATTTTTCTGATGAATAATGTTCATGATATTCTCATCATTTTCTTGAAATGGGGGCAATCGGAATTAAGGACACTGACAGGGACAGGGTAGATTGCAATATAAGGATCCATGGAAAAAGCCCCCACTCATGAAAATGGCACAAGCAGAATCAAGATAAAACGAGATAGGCATATGGTAATTTTCTTGATCCAGCCAGCCACTCTTACTCAAAGAAACATTGTTCCCAATAGACATATGATGCATCAAAAGAATCCATCAACCCAGTATGAAGGAAATGGAGGGGATGAAAATGGTTCTACATGAGAGAAAATGATAGAGATGCATTTCAACTTTCAGGAGGCAGCTTGGTTGTTTAATTTAAATACCTCCACATTCTCCCAAAAACGGGGGGCATGCAACTTGTGGGCCAAAGGAAGGTTTTTTTCCATGATGTAATAATCTGTCCCTCTCACTTTCATTCTAGTATCAAGCAGGGGAGAATGAGATCGACATCCAATCATTGTCCCCACTTTCCACCCGCGATTCCTCCTCCAAAAGAAAACTTTATACTGCCCTAGGAAGAGAAGATTTCTAGAGTTGATATAATCCAATGATAACTCCCACCATTTCCTCCATAAATTACTTAAGTATACTTAGAGGAAGGTTTGATAAATAGAATTCAAACAGAGTTTCGCCAAACAAGAGGAGCTTAGCTGGAAGTGTTTACCCAGGTCTCAATTTGTCAAAATGCTCCAGAATGAACAAGATGCACGAGTGCCTCAAGGAAATAGCATTGAAGGCTTCTGACAGTTCATACATGCTGGAGACATTTTCCAACGAAATATCCTGCAATAAACAAGGTACACTCACTGTCAAAGCGTATACCAAACATCAATAGGTAAACTTGTTCAATCACTCATCAGCTAACCTGTGCAATGGAATATTCACAAAGTCGCTTGAGTCCCTCCAAAAGATACTGATCGGCAGCTCTAAGGAGATCTTGAGCAACTTCCAGCGTAACATCAATTGATCCAGTGTATATAAATCTGTGGGGTTGAAGAAAGTCCTTTGAAGAATATCACACGAGCTATATTACGAGGATTTAGACTTGAATGTTTCAGCTAACCTCATCATCAACTCAAAAACCTCCCATCTAATATTTGGAATCTCTATGTCCCTAGCATCTTTCTCCTGTAATAAATGTCACACAAACTTTATTCCATAAACCAAGTCTGAGCAAAGAATTTGCTTCCTAATGAAGAGATCAACAAAGTATAAGGTGCTGCTCCCAGCTTTTAAAGATAACAACATCACAAAGCTCAGCAGAGCCCATTTTCATGTTGGCACACAAATGAAAACTAAACAAAAACCTGAAACCCAAAATTAAAGGACACTCACCCGATATCCACCGTCAAACATTGCACGAAATGCGTCAGAGGAAGCAAGCAAGCAAATTCTGTGTGCATAGAACCGTCTTCCTGCAAAACAAATACGAGGCAAGCATTCTTTGAAATCAATCATCATGTACAACTTGTGTATGAATGATCCATGTATGAGTACCAATGAAACAGAGCATGACAATTTTCAGGAACCTTCAACTAGAAATGTTACATCGGACAGGGTAGGGTTGTTCACGTACTGCTCCCCCAGATAAACCTGCAATAAGAAGTTCTTGAGCAATTGATCAAATTTTATTTCCCAGATCAGATCCAAAAATACTCATATGCGCAAGAGCTGCTTCCTAAGCAAATAATAACAGGTATATATTCGAAAACATCGAAAGAGAAAAGTAAATAGAGCGGGCAAATCCTCCTGGACCATGTAATGAAACAAAAGGCAATTTCTGAGAAACTGGCAGGCTAATAATCAAACAATGCTGCTGACATAGATCTTTTGCACACAGAAAACCTTACATTCTTTTGGATCACATTATCTGACCAGAATTGACTGTTCAAATGATAAAAGAAAATCAAGCACCCATTAGTTGGCCAGTGACCTGTGGCGTTGGAGAGGGAGGAGCTGCATCAACGGGAGAAAGAGACATTGCTTTGTTAGCTAACTTGAACAATGCCACAGCACCATCAAGTTGCTGCCGGGGGCTCGAACAAACAAGCAGGCCAACAAGCAGCTCCAACCCTTTAGAGAATACAAACTAATCAGATACTCTGACAGGCTAAAAGTAAAAAGAGAATAAAGTATAGAAGTATTGAGAGAGAGAAAGAGAGAGCACATCACATACCATTGTTATCCACAAAAATTGTTTGTTGGTCATCTGGAGAACAGAGATGAGCAAGAGCCAAAGCAACACGCCTTTGAACAGTCTTCTCTGCTACACGCATCAAATATAGTAAATGATTTAAAACCTGCACAAGAAACGAACATATTAAAGCCCAGCAGGTCAAAAAAGGAAAAGAAAGAAAGAACTTTCATTTATGTACCCAGCAAAAAAAAAAAAAAAGGATAAACAGAAAATCATTGAGAACAATATGAAGTCTCATTCAAAGAAGTATGACACTACAAACTTAAGATACTCACTCGGCTGTGAATCTTCTCCTCTAATCTTTTCAAAGTCTTGGCAACACAATCTTTTGTAGCCTGCAAATATGTCGTCGATCTCATTCAGATTATGCTTTGTGTGAAAAATAATTCTAAATACTATATGACTTAAACACTTCTCCTACACACCTGGACAATAAATTCTCCATCTTGCAGCTTTTGAACACCTCCTACCCTAATAAAATCGGAGACATTGTCCTATAGAAAAGATGAATAGCAGTTACAACAACTAGCAGAACAACATCCTCCCGAACAAGAAAGCTTCAACATTGCCATTTTTCTTTTAAGTGTTTGGGTGGGATGCATTGTTAAATTTTGGCTTGATTAAAATTCGCAGGTGTTACCTCATTGTCTGCAAGTCCGTAAAGTGCAAAGGCAGCATTATGCTGCAAGGACCCATTTTTTGAATCAAGAAGCTTCAATAATGGAATCAAGCCACCATTATAAGCTACACCAGCTTGATTATGAGAGTCCTGAATTGATAAAAAGAGATGTTCAGTGAGCGTCTCTAATTTCTGAACTTATAAACTGAACTTCACTGAAAGCAATTGTTCATAAAATACACATCAGCTGAAAAGAACATATGGTTCACCATATAATTGCATCGGCAAAAATTCACTGTATGAAGCATATCTCTCAAAAAAGGAAATTTCAATAAATGCCTAGAGTACTTGTTCAGCTACATTTGAGTGTTGGTGCGTGGGTGCTTGATTTCCATATTGTTAGAAAAGCAAAAATCACTCTCTTTTTCCTTTATTTTCAGTGGACCTTTTCTGAAGGGCCACACCAGAGACAAGTGCCAAGGTTTAGAAGAGAAAGGAAATAGGCTCTCTATCTGAATACTGTCTGCCAACCAGCTTTTGGAAATCAAGTTTCCGCAGAGAGAGAGAGAGAAAGAGAGAGAGACCTGAGCCAATCTCCCTAATGCAAATGCCGACATTTCCCTCAACTGAAAGTCATCGGACTGAAGCATATCAATCAAAGGACGAACAGCTCCCCTCTGGACAATGTGAACCTGCATTTTGGCATCCTCGTTATGATGGAAATGAGAACATAGATCCAGAAAGTCAAAGTACACTTTCCAAGATAAAAAGGCGGAAGGTAAGGTTGAGAAAATGACCAGCCTCAATTGATAGAGAGGAACACAAGAATGCACCACTTATCTACTAGAAGGACACGAAAAAAACTGAGACCACTAAAGAACATTGACTGAACCAAAAAAGCAAAGATTAAAGTCATTTTATTCCATCAATTTGAATCATAAGAGAGAAGAAATCGTACAAATCTTGACAGAACAGGATACAAATAAAAAAGAGGCAAAACAAAATATTTCCATTATTCACCTTGCAGTCTGAATCAGCAGCAGCAAACTGCCCTAGGAGCAAGGCTGCCTCCCTTTGGCTCTCAGGACAGCAAGAACTGTAAACCAACGTGTTTGAAGAAAATGTTCAATTGAAACTTGACCAGTACAAACAATCATGAAAGAGTAAGAAGTTCATCGGACCATTTGCCAGACTGTAAGTAGCACAAGCTCCACATCAGTCCTAGATTCCCAACATACCTTAGCAGTCCAATAACAGGCTGCAAAGCCCCAGCAGCAAGAACTTCTTTTTTTATGTTTGGAGATGAGTGTACCAGATTGCCAATGACACCAACCTGAAAGCAACAAACAGAATGCAATTAACAAAGTAAATGCAACGAATCACACAAAGCAGCAACTCTCGTTCTGAACAATTATACTGTCCCTATGGCCTTACCGCCTCATAATGTATTGCAGCATCCTCAGAACGGAGCATCAAAATAAGAGTAGGAAGAGCATTGCACTCCACAATCTGAAAATTCAATGAGTTTACATAATTCCTCCTCTCGAAATAACAAACAAGAAAATATGTTTTTGGAAAAGTCATCACCTGATTCTTGTTTTCATCATTTTTGAAAGCCAGGGTACGCAATGCTCCAGCAGCAGCTCTTTGCACTTTGGTATCCATAAAATCTAGCAACTCTACTAGAGGTTGAATCCCACCTTCCATCCTGCACATCCGTCTCAATACTATTAGGAAAATGGAGCTAAGGCATTGTCTGGTTCTAAACTTTACAGGAACACACCTGACACGAATCTTGATGCTACTATTCTCGTGAGCAAGGTTAGTGATAGCATCGGCCGCTCTCCTAATTAAGCTGTTGACAGCTCGTGTGGTTGAACCATCTTTATACCTCTTCAACAGATCTATTAGATGTGGTAAGGCACCACAGTCGACTATAAGTTGTTGAAGCTCTGGCTGTTCCAAGAGGAGACAAAAAGGGGAAAGGTAAGACATTTTATGTAGTACTAGTACCACCTAGCCTCAAAAGAAAAAAGCACTAAAACGGACTGTATTGGCAAGTGCCACCGACAGATAATGGCAGGTACAACCACAGTGCAATGGCTTAGCAACATTCCCCTAAGAATGACAATGACACTTGATGAAATCCACAGAGATATCTCATCAACATGTCAAATGCCAACATTCAAAAGGCTAAAGATCAATTTCACTGCTATTTTTTCTCCTGTTCTGTTTTCTTTTGTAACGCACGTGTAATTCACCCCAATTAATACTCAAGGCGTCATCTTTCAACATGATGAGCTTCAATGACTACAATTCCCTTGTCAACGGAGGATACCACATTAAAAGAGGTGACAAATGGAAGTATAACATTGACACTCTCGAGTAGAATCTGCATTTAATTAAATCAAGTACAGTCATTACAGTAAACACCAAGCCAAGTATATAACCTAAAGTAACGATATAACGGTGAAAACTCTTTTGAGATGTAAATGCAAAGCCAGCTGAGAAAGCTAAACAAGACAATTCGATGAATAAAATCATAACACTCTCTTTTCACTCTTTTTCGCACTACGAGAAAGCAATTCACTTCCTAAGATATCTTCAAGCTCCTCCCCCAAATCCCCTTGCGGTTGTTCTACTTGCCATAACAAATGACTCTTGAGCATTCAAGCCACACAGTCTCGCCTATTAATGACCAGACTACAGTGTGCCTCATAGATACGCATACTTGATTGAGGATAATCATGACTTAGATCATCTCTTCAAAGATAATCAACTTCATAACGCCAATCGCAAGCTTTAGCCAATACACCAAGCTAATAGAGCAATCGGAATCACAATCAACTCGCCTTCACAGCCAGATGACCCAGCGCAAAAGCGCATCCCTTCTCAACTTCATGCTCGTACGGCCTCGCACCCCGGTCGCCTTCCGCCGACGGCGGGGCCTGTAAATGCTTCACCAGAGCCGGAACCACACCACCTTCAACAAGCAAGCTCCCCAGCTCCTCTGCATCCAACCACAAACACGCGTCAACACACGCAAAAAGCAGCGAAAAATCAACTCCGAACGAGTTACTAAGCCGAGATCGCGGAATCTCAATTTTCGCCCCCACGGAGCCGCACCATTTTTGGCGAGCTCGGCGAGGACGTGCGTGGCGCGCTTGGCGGCGGCTCGATCGGCCTCGGTCCAGGAGAAGGCGGACTCCAGGACCTCAACCTGCGCGGCCACCTCGCTGAGCAGCGACTGCCGGCCGCCGTCGCCGGCGGAGGCCGAGATCTCGCTGTCGCCGGCGGCCTCGTCCTCCAGCTTTCGCTTTTGGCCCTTCTTCTCCTGGACGTCCTGTAGATCCCGGTTCCGGTTGAAGTCCATCGACAAGGGAGGAATTCACAGAGAAAGCGAGTGAGAGAGGGGATGAGAAATGGGGGAATCGGATTTTTGAACGCGATGGTGAGGAAGGGGTAGTTTAGGGATTTTCCAGGGAGTCTTCATTATAACTTTCCGCTTTCAGTTTTTGTCTCCGGAGATACGAGGGGGAGAGATGGCGTCGTCGGTACTAACCTTGAGGACCCACGTCGTCAAATCCGCACTCGTTCGACGTCGTTTTTGCGACATCAAAATGCTATTTACCTTTTTCTTTTGTCAATACTGTGATTTTCCGATTTCGTTCAGTAAATACTAATAATGACCGTAATTTTCATTTATTTTATAATATGAGACGACTTATATTGCCATCGAATTTCTTTTTTTTTTTCAATTTTCGTAACAATAGGGAGTAATAAAGTGTAGAATTAATTGATGACGCTTTAAATTAATGACGTGGATTTATTTTGCCCGCGGTGGTTAGTGTTTCCTAATATTTTTATCTATTTCCGGGTTTGGCACCCAGCGTTGGAAAAATGTATTAGGCGGGAACTAATTAAAAAGGCGGGAGAGGAGAAAACCGGTGAAAAGAAAGGAAGGTGAGAAAAATGGGAGCGCGGTGGGGCCCCGCGTGGTTGTGGAATGACGTCGTTTCGTGAGGAGCGCGTGACCAATCCCTGCTCGCGGAGGCCGCTCTGTAGCGTTAACCTGTAGGCCACACCATAACATCAGCCGCTGCTATCGACCCGTCTTTGATCGGACCAAACTTTCTCTGGTCAGGCCTTTGGTTGATGGGTTGATTTAGTTTGCGCGTAAGTGATATTCGTACTCACTCTTGATCGACGAATTAGAGACCCGATCTTAGTGGTAGGATGGAAAACTTTTCTCCCTTTTAGCATGGAGCGTAAGGGCAATATTCTGATTCTTTAAAAAAAAAAATCGATTTAGTAACGTAAATAATTCTGATTTTGATTACGTTCCCGGAAACGGTTCTTGAGCAAAAATAAAAACAAAAAAAAATGTTGATTTTGAAAAAAAGAATCACTTTTCAGAAACATGAAATAGTATAAAGTCTCACATATCTTACTTTTTCCTTCGAGTTCTCTCATCACTTTCCTCGACCTAAAACAAACAAGGTCTTGGTTCACTCCCTCATTCGCCGCTCCTATGACCCGCCAACCCTACCATCCTCATTGGACGACTCCGGTGAGTTTCATGTGACTCGATTCTGTACCTTATCTCTTTGCCCGAGACCAATTAGGGCGGCCCGGGCAAGGGTTGCCTCCGTGCTCTTGTTTGTTTGCCTTTGTGCTCGTGTTCCAATAATATAAATTTTATACAGATTACCAAACATATTATGATTCTCTAAAGGCTTATCTAGGGAACATAATTAGAAAAAATCAATTCTAATTAAAATCACTTTTTCGGATCGGGATGATTGCCATGTAAGCCCTAAGATAGCCAAATCGACACATGCGCAAGCTCTATTAGTGAAATACAAGCGAAATATTGCTAACGAGCCATGATGCGAGCGTGTCGAGTGAGATGTATTGCTTGAAACCATAAGCTTTGCCACGAATTCATCTATGTTTTATAATCTCGTTCATATGAATTAGTTCTTCCTTTGGAAAAATATGATGGAATGAAAAAAAAGAAGTAATTTTAAGGGATAAATGAACTTCATGTCCTAAAATTTGTTAGAAAAATGCAATTAAATTCTAAAATTTTCAAAATATGTAATCAAGTCATAAAACTTGTCAAATTTGTGCAATTAAATCCTTACATTAACTCCATCCGATTTGGTTAAAGGAAAATACTAGCCTAAATTTTTTGTTATTTTCTCTTTCATACGTCACATTAATGTGGCCAAAATACGATGGGAAGGCTAAATTGATGTCATTTTGGTCCAAATCTGATTTTTAACTACACATTTTGAAAGTTTTAAATTCAATTGTACTTCATGAAAATTTTAGAATTTTTGGTGCACTTACTTTAGTTTTTTTAGGCCTAATACCCTAAAAAAACCTACAACTTTAACTTTTATCCTAATTCTATCTTTTGCTTAATAAAAAAACCTACAACTTTATGTTCGATCCCAATTCTATCATAAACTTTTTTGTCACATAAAAACCATCAACTTTAGGTCTAGTCACAATTCTACGCTAAATTTTGTTTGTCTTGTGAAAACTCTCAACTTTAGGTCTTTTCTCAATTTTACCATCTAGTCCCAATTTTACCCTATAATATTTACAGTTTCATAAAAACCCACAAAATGTTACTCGAATTAACCATATATCCAAAAATTTTCGTCCACAAATGAGAAACGAAAAACTCCCAAACATGAGCTATTCGAGCGTCCCGAGAGCGAACTCTCCAAACGCGAGAGATAGATTATTCACAAGCACAAGAGATGGAAGATCGAGCGCACAATCACTAGGATTAATGGAGGCACATTTAGGATTCAAGGAAAAGTTTGTGATCTTTCATGAGAAAAAAAAACTAGAGTAAAATAGAAATTGGACATAAAGATGGATTGTTTTTTACGTGACAAAAAAAAGAAGTTTAGGGTAGAATCGATATTGGACCTAAAGCTTAGAGTTTTTTATGGGACAAAAAAAAGATTTAGGGTAGAATCGAGATTTCACCTAAAGTCGGAGGTTTTTTATGAGACAAAAAGTAGAATTAATACAAAAGTTTTAAACGTTTGTTTAGGATAGCATGCCGTTTTTAATATCCACGCAGGCAACGCAAAAGGCGTGAATCGGGGAAGCCGCGTAGGGTCGTTGAGGATTGATTTGCGAGCGAGGAAAGAAAGGTTAAAAGAGGGATTGGAGTAACAGTGAAGCAAAAATAAATTCGGAGGGGCGGCTTTTTCGCACGCGCGCGTTGTTCTGATTCCCACCACCCTTGATCATTATTAGACTTTCTCACTTTTTCTTAATTAAGCTTTATAATTTTGATTTGTCCAATCAAGTCATTTTACCTTTATAAATTTTCTAATCAAGTCCCTCTAGCATCGAATCCGATCGAATTCAATTAACGTGATCGCCAAACAACGTCGAAATATGACGAAAGCGCCCACGTGGACACGGAAGGAAAAGTTTGTCGATGCAGACAACATCTTAACACGACGTGGGTGAAATTTTGCCATTGTGGACTTCTAAGCCAGGAGAAATTTCATTCACGTCGTGCTACGGTGTTATTCGATCGTCAAGCCGGTTGGATTCGGTCGGATTTGATGGGTGGAGGGATTTGATTAGAGGAATTGTGAAAATATAAATTTGCGAAGGTAGAAAGAGTCGGATTGGGACAAATTTTAAAAGCATGGGAAGTTGATTAGATTAGCGTAAAAATACGAGTATTGACACCGTGATAGTCCGGACTATTAACATAGGATTACGGGGTCAGCAAGTGTTAATGGTCAAAGGCATCACGAGAGGACATGGAATCCGAGGTTGACTCCCACGTTGGGGAGTCCGATAGTAAGGAACTGGGCCAACCCAATGACTTGGTTCTGGTTTTGGGCCATCCGAAGCCGCGTACGCACGTTCTGTGCTCCAGCGTAAAATCGCAGAGCGATAGCTCCGGCGAACGTCGATTTTCGATCGTCGCTCCGGCGAACGTCATCGACAGCTCTTTTGGCATGATCGCAAATCGAATTGTGCCAATACCTTTAATTACAGAAAATTCTAGGACTCGATGTTAAGTATAAGAGACTATAATTGTTGCAAATCATGGGATGTGTAATCTAAAACATGTATTGTTACCATGGTTTATCAACTTACCACGTAGGTAATCAATGTAGTATTGGGACATTGCTGTGTTTATATTACTTCACAAGCAATTATAAAAATATCAACTCAGTCATAAATATTTTAATTTGATCAATTTAGTCCTAAATATTTTGGCTATTTGCCTATGTAGTCCTTCTATCCAATTTTTATCAACAATTGCTTATGTAGATATCAAACGTCCTACGTAAAACGACCAACATCGATAACATGGATAATTTGTATAATTTCTTATTTTTTAATTTTCTATTTTTTTGTTATAAGTATATTGATTTTTTTCTCTCTTTTTTTATTTTTTCATTTCTTTTTTTTTTTCCTTTCTTTCTATTCCTTTTTTTCCTTCTAAGACCATTTAGGGCCGATCAATCCTCGCTGATCGGATTTATTAGAAAAAAAAGGAATGAAAGAATGGAAAAAATTTTAAAAAAAATTGCAAAACTTATAAACATTGTCTATGTCGGTGCCGATCGTACGGTGTCCACATTAGCAATCATCGAAAAAAAATTGATCGGAAGAATTATATTAACAAATGGTTAAAAGGTTTAAAATTAAATTAACGAAATTAAAAATATTTATGATTGAATTAGCATATGTATAATTATTTAAGGCTTTTTTTGGTAATTATTCTCTCATTCTTCCGTCATTCTATCGCGGGCAAGAGTGCCAACACGATCGGCCACCTTCACGTTCACCTCCCATCAGTATCTTGTTAAAGACACCACATGGTCTTGCTTTGGCCCAATCCGCCTTATCATAGTTGCTCTACCAACTCCCGTTCCGGCGTTCCCCATCAAGTACATGATCGGCCGCCTTCGCCTTCGCCTTCACCTCCATCGTCATCTTGTTCAAGATAACACACAGTCTATCTTCAGCCCAATGCCACCTTATCGACCCCAGTTTACCACCTCATTTTCGATGCCGCCATCGCCGCCACCGCTGCCACCACATCATTTACAATGTCACCCCACAACTTCATTTTCGCCATTGCCAGTGTCAGACCCCCTTAACCACGTCCGACGTTTTCATTGCCACAAGTCCCATCGCTGCTCCTCCATGTGTCAATAATTTCTCCCATCAGCTCGTGGATCGGGGCGTGCCAATTCTTATCATAGTTTTTTTTTTTTTTTGGTTGAAAAGAGCGATTTTCATAACCTAACTCAAAGAGTTCGAGTACAAAAGACCTGTATCAGGATATAATAAGGCCCAAAGGCTTCCGGAGGATTGGACAACCAATTGAAAGGCAAAAATCTATTTATGCGGGTTTTCGCAATCCAATCCGTCACCATATTAGTTTCTCTCTACGAATCACCGACACTCTTCGAGGGTTTACGTGTCGTGTTATATTATGTCCGACACTCTTCGATACCCTGACACTTTCACCCAAAAATGAAGTAACAAAAAAAATTGTGATTGAGCTCAGGCATAGCTTTCAACACAGGCGATACCCTATAATTTAACAACCATTTTTGTTTGCCTGACCGCTGGTTACTTTTCCATAAAAGATTGCACTCAGCTAAAAAACTCGTGGCTCAAATTTCTTCATGCAATTCAATGTAGATTAAGACTTCATTGATTCCACAAAAAATAAACAATTTAAAACATATTTTCCTCATAATGATATCTTATATCATCTCCACATACAAATAAACAAAAAATATTTTCATCGTTCACATAAATGTTTAGATATAAATTGCCCGAGACCAAGTTATTACTACTTTCTTTTCCCCTTTGTGTGCCTTTTTCTTAATAAATGATCCATTTTTTTAGTGAACATGCTTAATGCTCATATATATTTTTGTAAAGACGAAAAATTAATTAAATTTTCCCCCCATTACTGCGAAAATCAAATTATCACGGGGGTAGTAGGACCCATAGGATGCCTTTGCCCCATTTCCGGTTCCTTTCAACGAAAACATTTTTGATAAATGTAAGCTATTTTTTTTTATTAAAAAAGAATTTTTTTCTTATTCATTCATTTTCCGTAGCCTAAGATTTGACCAATTTCTATAAACTCGCCAGCTAGCCAGGATCAAATTGGACGTTCGTCGCGGCATACGAGCCAAATGGGAAACTACGAAATTTAAATTTCATCGTCGTATAGATTTCAATTTTATTTTTGTAAAACTCTTAGTCAACGGTCGAAAAAAGGAATGAGAGTCAAAATGTGATTTTAGGCGCATCCCCGAAGGACGACTTATAGTGCGGGCAGCCCCAGCAAGCAGCACCAACTGCCGCCCGCTGACCTGGCCTTAATGTTTTCCCGCGTCGAACAAAATCACTTTTAAAAAAAATAATAATTTAATTTATTATTCCTTCCTCTTCCCCAACTCCGCTCTCTCTCTCTCTCTCTCTCTCTCTAGACTGTCGCATTCGGCATTCCTTTCGTGCGCGACTCACCAACAATGACCAGTTCAACTCCACTACTCGATCAACGCCACCGCCATCTCCAAGATCATCGTCAACCCCATCCATTGAAGGAGAACCAGAAGAAGAAGAAGAAGAAGCAGCTCCTCTCTCTCTCTCTCTCTCTCTCTCTCTCTCTCTCTAACCTCTGTACGTTGATCTCTCGTCGGACGCTCCATGTCTCGGCCACCTCCTCTTTTGTTCCTCCGTCTCTCTCTCCTCCTCGCTCTGTCGCTCCTCGCCCCCTCCCTCTCCCAGCCCCTCCAGCCTCCCTCGGGAATCCTGATCGACTGCGGCGCCGCGGCCTCGGCCACCGTGAACGGCCTCCGGTGGCTGGCGGACGCGCCGTTCGTCTCCTCCGGCGCCCCGAGGAGCCTCCCCGTGGCTAACCTGGACCCCCCGCTCTCCACCGTCCGTTCGTTCCCCAACCGTCTCCACCGCAAGTTCTGCTACGTGGTCGACGTCGCCCGCGGCTCCAATTACATGGTCAGGAGCACCTACTTCTACGGAGGGGTCAACGGCCGCCCCGACCCGCCGGTCTTCGACCAGATCGTGGACGGAACTCTCTGGACCGTGGTCAACACCACGGGAGATTATAGCGAGGGCGATTCCACTTATTACGAAGGGGTGTTCATGGCTCAGGGCAAGACCATGAGCTTTTGTCTTGGGGCTAATAATTACACGGAATCGGACCCGTTCATTTCGGCTCTGGAGTTTGTTCAATTGAGCGATTCTGTGTATAATTCAACGGATTTTGGGAGTTCAGCGCTCAGTTTGGTCGCGAGGAATAGCTTCGGCTACAGCGGAGCTCCCATTAGGTATGTACAGTACTTGGCTCTTAATTCCTTAGAGGTAAATGAGTGGAATGCCTGGCTGTTGATGACTTCCGATTGATGGTTTTCGTCGAGATCATTATCTGTGGGGGAAAATTGCTGATGCAGTCTTGAAAAGTGGCGGGCTTAGATGGAGTGTTTATTAGTGCAAATTGGGTCCCAGGCTCTTAATTTGCATGATTGTTGGTCGAATTACTCATACGTGCACTGTGTTGATTCATTCTACACGTCTACAGAGCTAAGCTAATATATTTACCCACTTATGCTTCGTAATGCAACGATATGGTCAGACATGATTTTTGCGGCTTGCTTTACTCCGGATTCCCGTCATCAAAAGAACTTTTGGAAACTAAAAGATCATCAAAGGATGATCGCTTAATAAATGCAACAGCATGAGATGAGCTATTGTTTTGTCTTCGATTCAGGACACGAAGTCTATGCTCTAGTATGCCCTTTGCCTTTCCTTGACTTTTGCCTAATGCGCCAATTATTGAACTGCCAGATTTCCTGATGATCAATTTGACCGTCTCTGGGAGCCATTTGGAGGAAACGGATCTTTCAAAACAAGCAACAATTTAACTGTTTCTGGATTTTGGAATCTTCCTCCATTGAAAGTATTTGAAACAGAGTTGACTGCGCCCGCATCACAGCCACTGGAGTTGCAATGGCCTCCGGGTCTTCTGCAAAATGCATCATACTATATTGCTCTATATTTTGCGAATGGTCATGATTCAGTAGCTGGAGGCTCGAGAATCCAGAATATTACAGTAAATGGCGTTCCATATTACAGCAACTTGAATGTTACTTCAGATGGCGTTGTCGTTTTTAGTTCGCAGTGGCGTCTTAATGGCCTTACAAAGATAAATCTGGTTCCTACTAGCGGTTCAACTTTAGGTCCTTCTATCAATGCTGGGGAAGTTTTTCAGGTGCTGCCTCTTGGAGGAAGAACTCACACAAGAGATGGTATAGTTTTTAGCTTCTTTCCCATTTGTTCGGTGTAACTTTCACACCAATTCTTTGCCCACCGGTTTGGCCGGCGTAGACAAATCCTTTACTGCCTCCATGATTACCTCTTATGTCAAAGCCATCTTTTTCAGTTAAAATAAAGAACCCAGAACAACTAATGGTTAGGCGACGTGCAATGGAAAAAATGTCCAGTTTACTTTAGCAACTGGGTCATATTCTGTGCTTGTCTCAAAGGATGCTGCCGCATAATGCGCAGAACCTTTTTAACTGAGTCCCTGACAGGTTTATGACACTATTGTTGCATAAGCAAGCATTTCTACTTTGTTAAGTGGCCTTTCATAGATTGAAAAGTCATATATTAAGTGGTGGAATTCTTCCTATTTTATTCTTTCTCTTGACACCATCTGAAAAACATCTTTCTTGTTTCAGTGATTGCTTTGGAAAAATTGAAACTCAGCTTGCACAATCATCCTATCGATTGGAGTGGTGATCCTTGTTTACCTCAGCAGTACTCCTGGACTGGAGTTACGTGCTCTCAAGGCCGCCGGATCCGTGTGGTCACTTTGTGAGTCTATATCTATTGTGAAGTTATGGTTTGTTTATGTTTTCCAAAACTGCCTTTATTACTTAGTACTAATGTCTGATTATGCTTTGGTTGCAGAAACCTGACTGGTATGGGTTTCTCTGGATCACTGTCACCTTATGTTGCTAATATGACTGCATTGACTGGCATGTATGTAATGCAGTGTGATTTGATCAACCCATTTATTTAGACTTTCAGTCAGCTAATAAAGAATTCTTTGACTGACAACCCTTCCCTGATAACAGCTGGCTCGGAAACAATCGCTTATATGGACCTATCCCTAACCTCAGTGCATTGAAGAACCTTGAAATATTGTAAGTTATGGAGTTTGTCGTTGCTTGTTGCTACTCTTTAAAGGCACATTGACCTACATGTTATATTTGATAATCCTCCTATTATTCTCTCCTAAACTTTAGCAATGACAGACACATTTTTTATGGTCTTTTTACCTCTGTCTAATCTGATAATTTTTACTTGTAGGCATTTAAATGACAATCAGTTGAATGGGCCAATTCCCTCCTCACTTGGAGCCATAAGTGGCTTGCGAGAACTGTAAGTTCCATCTCCTATCAACTATCAATTAAATGCATGCATTTCTGCAGTCAATCCCCTCCTCTTTCTTTTTGAAATTTTCTCTGTTTCTTCGTTCCCTTCACTATCATAAATCTTAGCATTCTGCGACTATTTTAGATCAACTAATCACCCAATCCCTACTTCATTGGAAGTTAGTGTATTTTTTATGCTCAGCAATCCCTACACGGAAATCTAGGCAATTATCTTTTTGGTTAAGAAATCTCCTTTGAAGCCAATATCATGCCAACCCAGGGCTCTTCAATAAGTCTGTTGGATGGCATACATATGGAAAACCAATATTGTCCAATAACACAACTCTGTTTTTATTAGTACTTAGACTATTCTTTGTTAGAAGAATGTATTTGATTATTGCTGAAGGAGCAATAGTGATTCATCTAGATGATCCCTCTCTTTCTTCTCACAAGCATATGGTACCAGATAGATGTTCCCCCAACATCAGAACAACAGTTTCTGGATATGTAGCAGATATTTGTCTAACCTATTCTTGCTTATTGGATTCTCTATCCCATTGTCAATTATCTAGTGGAATTTGCAATTGCCTACTTCCATGTTATGAGTTTGCTTGTGATGAGTGCTTCAACATGTAAAACACGATGGCTTTGGACTGTTTCCTGATAGTAATTTACCTGGGGTACTGTTTTCAATTTAATTTTCAAGACTTTTCTGAGGACCCAGGCGAAGCCATTAAGTGAAAAAACACTTGGAGACATAATGGAATTGGTTCAATCAATCACATATGCATCATCTTCTGCTAAGATTTTGATGTAACTTGCAGTGTATGAATCTTGTGTCTTGTGCTTGTTGTCTTTCAGTTTCTTGCAAAACAATAATTTGACTGGTCAAGTTCCAAGCAGTCTCCTTAATAAGCCCAGATTGACTCTCAAGTAAGTGGTCGTTCAATGCGAATGTTTTTTGTCCTATAATTCAATGTCCTATTAGGTCTAATGTTATGTTTCTTTTTAGGGTTTATGGCAACGGTTTGATGTCTGCACCACCCCCACGATAATGACAAGACTGTAGCTGAATGCGCAAAAGTGGAAGCAAGATGGTCAGTGTTATTGGACAAGTAGATCATGTTACTCATGGGATCTTTACTTGAAGCTTTTCTGGTTCATCTATGAGTTGCGGAATGGAAGAGTTGCTTCATTTGGGTCTAGAGCTGTATGGGCTCTTCTAGCGATTCAAGTGCCACTCTCTTTGTAAACTGAACATAGTTGGTTCATCCTCAGTGCATTCTTTTATTCACTTGGTCTGGTTGTGTAAGGCTCCCATACTGTATGTTATGTATAGGCAAATCTTCTGAAAATGATTTATTCTTTTGTTTTTCATCCATGTGTCTGTATCATGAGCATTCATGTCTAATACGAACCTTGCTACAACAATGTTGATCTTGCCGGACAACATAATTTCAGTTCAGCTGAGTTTGTTTGATGAAATTCTGCTTTTACAAGGCAGCAGAACTCGTGTCTTATTGTTTTTCACTAAATGATGCCTTGGTACTTCAGTGCCATTTGTCAGGTCAATTGAAATTCTGACTCTAGTAGGAACTTGGCATCCTAGGAGGTAACTTCTTGCTTGTTTCTGGATTGAATTTACTTTCAACATTTGCCCTTGCTTCAGGTTTTGCGTAGTAATTGGGTTGTGCCATTGCTCATTCTGTTATGCTGCGTCACCATCGCATCCCTTTCAAATCAACTCGCGAAAGGGCCAAATCTGAAGCTAACATCCGACAAAAGATTCAAAGAGTCGTAGATAACACATAAAAATTTCTGACCAGGTTCGATCTCAAGCTCTTGGTTTGCGTGGCGTAACGGTGCAGCTTGAAATCTGCTTTTACCTAACTTCTGGTTTCTGAATGTTCGCATCTAGTCTTGTTACTCACGGAAATAGAAAACTTGTTTAAGTAAGTCCATTGCATAGCAGCCAACTTTCTTTTTTGGGTCGCGGTACTTGCCTAAAGTCTCGAAACTTCTTCCTTCGAAGAACTCCTGCATATTCCTCATCGCTTTAGGTTCCCGCCCACCGAATTCATCTTCAGGTTCGTTTACCTCGCTACATGCTAATGAGTTCTTCTCTCTTTTCCAACCTATCTTCTTGTTTCGGTAAAGAGGAATCTAACTCGAGTTTATCGACCATTCCAGGTACGACAGCATGCCCTTCTTCTTAAGTTGAACCTGCTGACTAATCAAGTGTTCCTTAAAGTTTTTCCGAGATAGGATTCCACACATTTTCAAGTCGCAGACTCTTCCCAGTAGAGTTTTCCCTGTCGGGTGGGCTCGCCGGAAAAGTAACGTTCGGATCGAGCGGACCCATGGGACATGGATCGTTCACCTGATTCAATTATATGTGCTTTCCTTGGTCCACATGGTACTGGTCAAGGCAAGTGCAATCCCTTTCTACTGTACCTGGCAACTGTGCAACCTGCATGATTTGCACAAGTCATTTTCATCTGCATTATGGAAAACTTCTTATCTGATGACTTTGAAGGTGCATTCTAGGATCTGGGGAATGCTTTATTTTTGGTGTTTCCGTGTATATTTTTTGCCCGAATTTCAGCAATTTCCAATTCAGAAACACAGTCATGCACCAAAATATATCGTCACAAGACGAGAAGGAAAGGATGCAACCGGTTCGTTGAGCAGAAAAGTCGGCATCTACACTCAAAAATCATCGGATGCGAGGAAGCAACACAGAAAAGACTTCGAAACAAACGGCTTCAGAAATGATAGGACTAGAAAAGAAAAGGGTTGAACGATAAACTTATTGACATTAATTCTCTCTACATTTGACAATACCGAGTTCCTCCTCATCTTCGTCTTCGGCTCTTCACCTATCTAATCTCCCTTTCTTTAAGGGAAACAAAGGCGGCAATGTGCTGCTCTTCGCCGGCGTGCAGATCGGCACGTTGACCATTGGCCTGATCCTGATGCTCGCCGACCTCGTCCTCTCCAGCCCTTTCCTTATCCTCTTCGCTTGCTTCTCCCCAGTCCGAGTGGCCGCTGCCTCCTTCTTCTCGTCTTTGGCAGCCGCATCGGCCATTGAGTTCGAAGAGGACGACGTTGACGAAGACGAGGACGACGGCGACAGCGAGGAGTTGGCTCGCTGCTTCTTCAACCTCAGCAGCTCCTTCCACAAGACGGTGCACTTGGGCGGCCTCGGGGACGGGTCGTCGTCCAAGAACCAATTCGCCTTGCTTTGTTCCTTGTTGTCCTTAGCCGCTTCGCCGCGACGTTCCTCGTCGCCGCTGCCACCGTCACCGTCCTTGGTACCGAGGCTGATCTTGTTCAGCCTCTCGGACTGCTGCATTTGCCAAAAGGGCAGCAGCTTCCCCTCGCAGAAGAGCTCATCGGCGGAGAGCATCGAGTCGAGGCTCACGTCAGTGGAGAGGAACTCGAACTCAGCTTTGTCGATGTCCATCTCACGCTCTTTCTCGCGGTGCGCTTTGGGGCTGATGGAGATGAAGCTCTTTTCGTCCAGGAACTCAGCAGAGAATGAGATCCTGGGGCTTGAGGCTGCAGCATCACTGGCTCTGGGAGGTGGATGACCAGTTTCTAAGGACACCATAGCTGTTGGGTGTAGAGAGAGAGAGAGATGGCAAAGAGATGATGATGTTTTTAGAGACCAAGTGCACAAGACAGCACTGCTGATATATAAGGGGGAAGGAGATGATGCTTTCTCTTTCGTTGTCACTGTTTAACCTTTTGTCTTGTTTTTGTTAGGCAGATGCATGTTTTGGATGGTGAGAAACTGAGGGGGCTACCCCTTTTTTTTCATTAGACAAGGGAGCTATGATTGTGTTAGAATGCTGGAACAGCACATGGACATCATGAGTGCCTAAAAAAACACTCCCAAGTTCAATTGCCACGTCGAGCCCTAGGTCTTTCAGAACCTTTCTTTTCGATTGATCTAGAAAAAAATCTCCATTTCACCGCTTTCACTCACTCATTTATAAGCACATACATAGGCGAAACGAAACAGTTCATTAGCTTCCAATTCATTCCATTCTTGAAGACAGAAGCCCATTGAAATGTCCTCACGTATGTCATTAAAAGAAAATCCCGATTTTCAACATGCTATGGTAGTTAAGGATCGAGATACCGAGAAATTAATCACGGGGTTCGGATTTAGAAAAGAAAGGGGGAAAAATGTTTCGATCAGGAGAGGAGTCACGAATATGGAGGAAAAAATGTGTGGGGTTGCACTTTAAACTAGACAAAACAATTGTTAAGTAAGCACAGAATCAGTCAATGGAGATTGCCCTTTTGAAGTTTATGAGTCTTCTTTTGCTTGGAGTGAGTACAACATGAATGATAGGAGTCCCCATGCATGTGCCCACATGAGGGTACTTCCCTTGCCATGTGAAGGCCAGTCCAAAACTTGTAAGAAGAGCTTTTTAATACAGCACACCCCCCACATTACCAAGTTACCCTTTGTCAGAATAGCATACCTTGGCCAATTTGGTCCTTTTGCCTCATCTGGGACATGACCACCCTCTGTGATTTTTTTGTTTGTTTTGCAAAGTGGTTAGAAATCATCATGTTCTGCTCCTCGGATAGCTTGAAGAGGGATTTGGCCGGCTCTATGTAGATCCAGACAACTAATAAACAAGGGGGAGAAATTAATGAAAGCTTTCTCATGATCATTTTGAAGTGGACTGTGATTTGATCATGTTTGCAGTTAACATGAAACCTTTCTTGGGCTCTCTGTCTGTCCTTCTGGTCTTCGATTGAGGGGACAATAAAGTTGAGATTAACTTTAACACACTGATTAAACTAGTGAGCTTAACGTGTGAAACAAATGGAGGGTCTCATGGACCATGATCTCCCTACACTATCTATCTAGGAGTCTTCATTGTGGGCTAAATTGGTGTTAAGCTGCTCACATGCGCGCTCCGCAACAATCCCATTTTTCCACTAAAGGGTGTCTTTGTTTGAGTGAAAAAAGTCTTTGCGAATTAGTTTTCAGGACTTTCACGGGTCTGATTTGCTGAAAATGATCGATCGGTGGAAAACAATTTACATTCAAATATAACATGCATACTTAAAGTTAGGAATATGAATTTTCAAACCTAAAAAGGGGAAAACATTTTTTTTTCTGGAAAATATTTTCGTTTATCATGAAGTTTCCTTCGAAATAAACATCCTGAATTGTGCGGACAGGGTTGATCCATAGTTGACATCACATGTTGGACTCGAACCATTACAAAAGCAAGCAAAGAGGCTTTTTGTTTCTGAGTGCTTGCAACATGATTTTTATTGGAAGATTGTGTTTATGTTATTGCTCCTTGGGTAAGTATATCTTTACATCTCAACCAATCGGTTCACTCACCACTAGCTATAGAGGTTGAGAATACGGAGTTGTTTTTTTCCATTTGACGACAGGGTCCATAGCTCCATGTACTTTCCAGCACATCAAGACTCAAAATAAAGGTACATTGAATTGTACATCGTGGTATGTCTAAGATAAGGTTTCAAGAAATAGTAGAGAGGGAGAGAACGAAGAAATTTTCCTTTCCACCAGCTAAAAACATTAGTAATTCGTTTTCGATTTCTTCGAGGGGAAAAAAAAGATCAAGAGGATTGAAATTGCACATGTATCCAACTTATAGAACATCTTCGATCCATAATGTGAGATTTTATGGGACCGGGGTCTTTGAGCTCGCTGCGTGCGATTAGCTAGCCTTGCTGCATCAACCCCAAGAATGGTGGCAACCTCCAAAAAAAGTTCAGCCTAGGCCTAATTTATATATCGAAGACACTTCCTAGGCCATATGGAAGAAGCTTCCTTTACCTTTTGTGGTATGCAACTAGGTCTAGTTATTCCGAGTTTCAAACTAACCTAACAGGGATCCACAATAAGTGTACACTAACAAGTTTTTATCACACATTAAGGATGAACATTGATCCCGGCTCGATATGGGGTCCAAAATCAAACCAACCTGGACCAACCGATTCAATGTCGGGTCGGTTCACCCATAGTTAAGAAATTTGGAAACCGACCAATACCGATTTGAGTCCCCGATTGAGGTATCAATTATTGATCGTAACCGTTCTGGATCGATTGTTGAATTGATCCCAATTTAATCAAAGATCTTAAACCAAACTGGCCTTGGCTAACCGATTCAAGATTGATTCATCGGTTCACCCATAGGTAAGATTGAGAATCGACCAAGATCGATTTGAGTCCCCAATTGATGTATCGATTATCAATCGGAACCAATCTGAACCGACTTGCATCTTCTTAAGGAGAACATGTGCATTTTGTTGAGTGGAGGGAAAATTATCCACAAAGTCTTAAATCTATTATAATTGTGTCAATTTAGTGCTAAATATTTTGATAACTTGCCAATTCGGTCCTAAACCTTTCAATTATGCCAATTTAATCATAAATATTTTAATGATTTACCAAATTACTCCTAAACTTTTTCACGAATTATCATTTTAGTCCTTTCGATAAATTACTCAAATAATAGGATTAGGACTAAAATGGCAAAATTTCAAAAGATTTAAGACTAAATTGGCAAAATTTTAAAAGGTTTATGACTAAATTAGCATGATTGAAAGGTTTAGGACTAAATTAGTTTGTTGTCAAAAGGTTTAGGACTAAATTGGCATAATTGAAAGATTTAGGACTAAATTAGCACAAGTGCAATAAGTTTAAAACTTTTTTGATAATTTCCCGGTTGAGTGGGAGATCTAGGGCCCCCAAACTAGATGATATCAACCATTCTACCAAGGGTATTAACCATGTGTGATATTGACAAATATTTTAAAAGGTAAAGTGAGCTAGAAAATTTATCACGAAAATACAATTGAGCCTTTAAACTTACAAAGGATGCGATCGAATCTTTAAACTTATCAAATTAGTGTAATTGAGTCATTCCGTTAACTTCGTTCAATTAGACTAACGAAAAATGCTTTGCTTTGCTCTTTTTAATCAGTTTCACGATTTAATTATACTTTTTGTAAATTTTAGGATCTAATTGGTCTTATGGAATAAGTTTTTCACGATTTAATTATACTTTTTGTAAATTTTAGGATCTAATTGTTCTTATGGAATAAGTTTTTGGATTTTCAGTATACTTATTCCTATTTTAAAGGAACATTACCAGACAAGACAAACCCTGGCTAACCCGAAATTGTAAAATTCATTCATTTCTTCTCTGGTCTCACACATTGCCTCTCTCTCTCTCTCTCTCTCTCTCCGCTCGATCAAATCAATCTCAAAATGCCTCTAGTGGGGCCCATGGGTATTTGGTGTTCTTGATGTTACCTTTTGGCGGAACGATAATTGATTGAAGGAAGGAAGGAAGGAAGGACGATGGACCGGGAAACAGTACACGTCTCGGAGGCTACGCAGACGCCAAAATCTTGGATCGAACGGAGGCGACATCAAAATTTCATAAAAGCCAAAGCTAAGCAAGATAAAACCGTTTGATTTGAATGCGGTAGATCTCGTATAGGTATCGTGGCATAACTTTCTTAGAGTAATCCTAGGATCACGGTCGTCGCCTTAGTTAAGGATGAAGCGAGGTGGTTCGCTTTTAAATTTGAGAACTAATCGAGTCGGAAGGTGTAGATACAATGTGCTCTAAGGTCCAACATAATACAATAAGTAATTTGTAAAAGATGGATAGAAAAGTTTTAGTGGTCCGAGGACATGGACCTAGTTAACCTCACTTAGAGTCTCGATTTGTTTGTAAGAGGGTTTGATTCCCTAGAAAACCTCAAATTTTAGGCTTAATCTCAATTTTGCTTTGAATTTTTTTTTTGGTCTAAAAAATATTTCCAACTTTCGTTTTAGTTACAAATCTTCCCACGCTTTAAAAAATTACTGCTAGTTTGAAATTATCAACATTGGAGTCATTTGGAAGTTCATTATCGAAACTCATATCTTCATCAACATATTCACCTTCATATGAGATAGCGTAGTCTCCTGATATAGATAATTTTAAAGAAACTAGTGGCAATTTTTTACACATGGCCAAATTTGGTATTCGGTGAAACTTTGAGATTTGTTTTTAGGCAAAAAGAGTTCGGGAAAAATTTAGATTGGACATAAAGTTTGGGTGTATATTTTAGGAAACGAGCCTTTTGAAAGAGTAATATTCAATTATCAATTCAAAAAATGGATAATTACACAATTAGTCCCTAAATTTTAGCCTAATGTGCGGTGTCATCTCTGAAATTTTAATTTGTTTGATGTGGTATCCGAACTTTAGTCCAATGTGCAATGTTGTCCCCGAACCTCTAATTTATTCAATATGATTTTTGAATGTTTGGTAAATTTTCAATGAAAAAATTACCGAAAAAGTTATAAACCTATTGCAATTGTGTCAATTCAATCTTAAACTTTTTTTTTTTTTTGCAAATTCAATCACAAGCTTTTTTCAATTTTGACAATTTATTCCATTCAAATCAGGCGTAACGTGGATGCCGGCCGTTTGACAACTAATTTTTTAATATTTATGTTTTTTTCCTTTTATATTCTTTTTATTTTTATTTTTTTTTCCCCTTCTTCTTCCTCGGGCCGATCGCTAGAGAAAAAAAAAGGAAAAGGAAAAAATTCATAAATTCATAAATATATTGACATGTTATGTCCCCAGTCGGCCCACCAAAATTGGCCCGATGAACTGAATAAACATAATTACAAAAGATTTAACACTAAATAAAAAAAAGGAAGAAGTTTATGACTAAATTGGCATAATTACAATAGTTTTAGGACTTTTTTGGTAATTTTCTCAATTTTCAATTTAGTCTTTAGATTATATGAAAATGTTCATTATTGTCCTTGAAATTGAATTAATGAAAGGACTACATTGAACATTTTCACATAGTCCAATGACTACATTAAACATATACAAAAAGTTCGGATACCACATTGAACAATTAAAAATTTAGGGATGATATTGCACGTTGGATTATAGATCGGAGACCGCATTAAAAGTTTGGAGAGTACATTACATATTGGATCATAATTCAATAACTATTTGTGTCATTTTCTATCGTCGTTCTTGGGCGTCGCTAAAATTATAGTGGTTCTATGAAGGGATAGCGACACAGATCCGCCAAATAGATAAGTACTCTCTAGACTCGCATGGGCACCACCGATCGATTCCGATAATAATAAAAACGGCTGTCTTAAGTCACTAGGTTAAGCCAACCACACTAAAAAAAAAAAAAAATTCATGCGAAAACACTCAGAAAAAGAAGATAAACAGACCAGCACAAATTCTGTAACGTTGGCGGACTCTGCGTCGGACCAGACCACCTCAGCTGCCGTAGACAAGCCGAGGCTACACCCTGGAAGAAACCTGTGCATGTCAAAGGAGAAGATGCTCGTCTCTATTTTGACCCGCGAATGCCTCCGAGGCCAAGCAACCACCGTTCGTGGAGGGGGGACCATCGCCCCCCCCACTTCATTACAATAAAACCTGGTCTCCTGCCAAAAGACGAGCTAGCTGTTAACGTGATGCCTTCAGAACTTTTTCAAGCGATCTGCATACAGACAGCAGCTGTTACAGAGGAGAGAGAGAGGGGGGGGAGAGAGAGAGTTGACTTTGACCATGACAGGAGGTCGATTGGAGCTTTGAACGAAGGTTGGGAAGGTAGTGTAGGTCGCTGTCCTGATCTTTGGACTATATTGTATCAGGCAGGAAGGATGATAATACTCACCTGGCCCTTTTAACATGCACGTTCATAGTCTTCTTTGGTACGGTAGAATATGTTATGTATGATCTGGGAATAGTCCTGCTATGTAATGGGGTTTAGTGTAACTTTCATGAACTTTCCAAACCATCTCTACCGGTACAGTTACGTGTTTGTCGGACATCGAGGGCAAATCTCAAAAAAAAAAAAATAAAATCCGTGAATCAATGGACAAAGACATCTCGAGACTCTTCAAATTGAACGAAAGAAAGTCGGGAACTTTGTCCCCGAAAGATTCGAAGTCCCTGCGATTAAGTTTTCTCGTCATGCATGCTAATGTGACGCACAGCACGGCTAATGGTACCGACATATACAAAAGGACATGGTTAGCTGGAGCGAAAAGGGCTTCGCGGGCACTTCAGCGAAAGCCAAACGGCATGGTTTTGCTAGAAAAGATCGTTATTTATGATTCTTCTTAATTGGGATTAATCTACTTCGTTTGTTTGCTCTGAGAGATCACTATGGGTTTGTTTTATCTACTAATTCTGTTTCTATGAAACGCCACAGCTAATCAAGCCTAGTGCCATACCAGTTTTGCCTAAACTTTTTCCCGGTGGGCAAAACTTGTGTGTGTTCTTTTTGAGGTTTGCCCTTTATTTAACATGTTTTTTTCCAGATGGCATTGATTAAATCGATGGCTCCAATTTATCAAAGAGGTGGACCGAAACGAAAATCTGTTTGGAAAAAAAAAAAAAAGAGGTGGATTGAGACCCAGCAATTTCAAAGGGGCCCAAGCCCAAAATTGGGTTGAATGTGGGCCCAAAGTCTGAGAATCTCGTTACTATAATTCGACTTTGAAACTCAATTTGGCTATAGGTGGGTACTTTGAATTTTGACTTGTCGACTTCATCAAACTGAGGTGGAGTCCTTACAATAATCTATCACACGGATGCTAATTCAGTCCTAAATTTTTCATAATTGTCCACGTTAACGCCGACCGTGTCACATAGGACAGTTGACACGAAACAATTTCTAAACAAAAAATTAGTCGGAATGACTATGTTGACAAACCGTCAAAAGGTTTAGGATCAAATTTTGTAAGTTTAAAATTTTGGGAATGAATTGGCATTAGTATAATAAATTTAAGACTTTTTTTTTATAATTGTCTAAGAATATTGTACCAAATCAACTCAATTACCTGGCTTCCACGATTGTTGCCAAAATGCTCCCAAAGCTTACATGCAGAAAATAATTGACCGCCAAACATTGACTTTTGACAATGAGATAAGCCTAAATCACGAGGCGATTTGCATATTGGATAACGAATAGTTATCCAATCACGTAAAGATTTTAAATCATGAGTGGAAGATTTGATCTACTGTGGAAATACTCTAATTGGCGATTTTATAGGTTTTCAATGCGCACAGAGTCTCCCTCTATCTAATGGGTTACCGATTTTTTGGTTGGGCTTTTCAATTTCCAACATAGTATTATAATCCTAAATTTGCGTCTTTCATTGCAAAAGAGATAAAACCCAAAGATCGAGTAAAGCAAAATTGCGATGTGGAGTAGGTTAAAGTAAAAGGAAGAAGGAGTTGGATTGTTGTAAATTGTTGTGAAGTAGCTCGGAGTTATGTGCAAGTTAAGGGAAGTGAAGGGATCGTGCCACGAGTAGAAATCCTTTCCTTGCACAATTTCAATTCCTTTGTCGTTTTCTTTTCACGTCGTTTCGATCCGATGTAATCGATTTCGTGTAATGTCAATTCCAAATTATGTACAATCATCTTTAATTAGGTTCTTGTAGGACTCACAACTTTATCAAAGTCTTATTCTCGCACTTTTCGCTTGAGTGTAGACTCGTAGAGCAATCTCTCTCACTCGCTCTCGAATAGACTAAAGTTGGAGCGCTAGGCACATTATCTGTCCCTCATCAACTTATCTTTTCGACATGCCCGCAAATCGGATTTACACCACCACACATTTGTACTAGACCTTTTTTTTTTATAAAAAATAATCTCGAGCAAACTCGCTTTGCTTGAATGGTTGAGTTAGGTCACAAATTAATCAAACATATACCTGCTATCGATTGTTTGATAATTTTTGTGGTCGAAAGAATCATTAGCTATGCCCTTGAGAGAGGAAAAAAGATAATATCTAAACTCCGTTTATTTTGTAAAAAATGAATGATTTGTAAAATATATATATTTTTAAAATCATCGCTTATATTGTTGGTGATAATTAGTCAATAAAAAATATTTTCGATATCAACAAATAATTATATTTAAATATTTTCGTGGATAATGGAAATGATTTCCGTTTACATATTTTCGCGCATTCCGATCAATCGCGACCGCTCATATCGTTTCTTTTGTAAAATCGCACGATTGAACCGACGGCTGATATTGATGTGTCCTCTCGCAGTGGGAAACCTAATCATTATCACGTCAACGAGGGACAGGTGAGGCTGACGTGTCTTCACCATGCAGTCATCCTCACGTGACTGATGCAATTGCAGCGGATGATGGGATTGGGGGATGCGAATGCATGTGATCTGTCCCTCTGCCTGCTCGCTCGTCCACGTGGAGCCCCCATTCCGACACGTGGAGATCCCTTATTGGCTCTTTGAATTCTTTTTTCTCGATGACTTTTTTGCCCCCCACAGCTCTTTCTCTCTCTCTCTCTCTCTCGTCTCCATCACCTGCCGCAAGAGGACGGACGACGCAGAACGGTTGCTGCTGACGTCATAAATTGTTTTTTTTTTTTGGTATAACGATGGGGACCAAAGGACACTTGGGACCGTTGGGGCTAGATTCTAGTACGAACGTTTGTGTTTTCGTAGAATTGGAGGTGACAATTTCTCGGGTATGCGACGGTAATTTCGCCGTCAGAATTTCGAAACGACACGATCTTCCTAATTTAAATTAAAATGATTAATTCGAAATAATACGGAACGACATGATCTCATTAATTTAAATCAAAATGATTAACATGTCTTAATTTATTATTAATAAAGAATGATTGAAGTCATGTCAAATTTTTTAGCTACTATTATCAAATGTGACGGTCTTAAGTCGAATTATGCAATCTTTACCTTTGGTCGTGATCTTTTCCTCGCGAAGAAGGAATATGTAAAGAGGTCGAAGTCTCAATGCACATCGCACATACATCCATTTGAGTGTCTTGTATCAATGGAAACTTCGTGATTTTTTTTTTGTATCAATAGAATTTCAGTATTGACATCCTTAGCAAATTGTTATGCCTGCATTCCCGATTATTTGTGAAATGTTAAATGTTTTCCCCCTTTTCAACATCCCCATCGAGAGATTTAACATTTTACCTGAACCTGAAAAATGATTTGCATTCTTATTCTCGAATTATATCATAATAAAGCATATGGTACACTTAATTCTCTTAAGTTTCACAAACCGAGTCATGTTCTTATAAACAATCGGGATAAAAATTGAAGATCCCTTTATTTTGTGAAAATTGACTAATTTCACAAATATTTCCCAAAGATGGTCAATTGTATTACCGGAAATTATTAGGCAAAGAAAAATATTTTTTGGATCCATAACAATTAATTTCTACATAATTATGTAGACATACATTTTATTTATCAATTCTTACGAGCCATACAAGTGATTTTTTTAGGAAAATAAAATTTAAGTTAGTTAATTTTAGTGGAAATAAACGGAGCGAGAAAATGAGGATAGGCACGAAACGCATAATCTCTTCGGGGACAAAATAAGGGCGGCGCTATTTCCACCCCTATTTTGGCTAAGGTACTTCTCTTTTCAATCAATAGACCGAAATACCCTTCGCTTTCTTCAAAGTATTGTTTCTTTTTTTATCAACCTAACCAACATAATTGCCTTTATTTATACTTTCCCTTTTAGATATCAAATTATGTCAAATTACGCCCGATAAAATACCATTCTATACTACATCATGTTATCAATTTTCTTAGAGAAGTTTGTTATTCTTAATTTATGATCTCATGCTTTTAATTAAAGAAGGTATATAAAATGTTAGAAATTTATAGTTATAACGACATATGAACATACAACTAACTATCAAATAATTTTTATAAAATAGTTAGAGGGAAACTTTATTACAAAGTTGAAATTTGAAATCCACTATAATTATAGCTTATTCGTGCTTTTTTTTTCACATTTTAATATGAATTGCAAGATAGGGTTGAAAATTTGTTTACACATTCTCCATTTTCAAACTCATGTAAGTTGATCCACTTGCTATGCAATTGAATTTACAATCAATATTAATTCCTTTCTTTGTATAAAGAGTTCTTTTTTTTTTTTGGTCAAATTTATATCAAGAGTTGAAAAGCACGGAATTTCATGTTTTTTTCCTTTATGTGTTTATCTTTTGTTAATACACATCTCAATACAAATATGTTCGACATTTTATTATTCTTTTAACAAATTAATCTTTTCCATTTTGTGATCAATTTTTCTTTTCCATTTTTATCAAGATCGACTAAAAATAAAGGTAGATCCGTGGATTAGCCTAATAGAAAAAGAAATGTTTAATTGAAAAAAGAGTATGGTATTTTAGTAAGTTAACTAGCAAAAAAGAGCGTCTTAGTCAAAATGGGAGTGGAAATAAAATTGTCCCAAAATAATTCAAAACGAAGTTGGACCCGTTTTTCTGGATCGGATGGTCCGCCGAGAAAGAGGGGCCGACTTCCCCTTTCAAATAATTTCTTCGGATCGCATCTCCGGCTAAGTACTTGCCGTACCCAAATTGACATCGCGCATCTGGACGGCTTGGATTCATTCTGGGGGGTCCCCTCACGTGAACATTTAGCCGGAGAATGGCATTTAGGAGCTTCATACAGAGGGCTAAGCATGTCTTACTCCACCAATGATCAGCCCCCACCACGTGATCCATACAAACACTTACTGATCAGGCATTTTCACAAATATGTGTGCGATCTCAGTCGGGCATTTTCACGAACACTTGCTAATCGGTACAAACACAGCACTGAAGCATCATCGAAGCACTAATTCCGATCCAGACGGATTCAGTGACATCAAAGTATGCTTGGACAACTATTTAATCCCTAAGCAGTACTCGATTTTCACTCAAGCTTCAATTACAACTTTAGGACTCAGCTTAATAAAACAGAGCAATGATGTACACAACTTGGAGATGCAGTCTCTGGCAACTAATGGCTATGGAACAGATAACCGCGGTCTCAGAGGCGTCATTCACGGGTGATTGGCGCCAGCGAAGAAGCTTCGAAGGAAGATGCGACCTCTTCGGATTTCTCGGCCTCAAAACGGACTTGAACAGAGACAGACGATTCAGGAATGGCAGAAGGCGTCCACCGGCACCCTGAAATCAATGAAGAAAACATATAAGTGAGAGAAATCGATGAGAGTAACTCGTATCAATTCAGTCTCGGTGGTTTTTTTGTGATCTCTGTTCTCTGGTGTGTGCTCGACTTCTGGTCTGGGTCGGTTCTTCAAACTTCCGCAGAATTTAATGCCGAGGACAAGAGCAGGGTCTCTCTGCAACTTCAACCTCCGATGAGAATAACTCGAGGGTCTTGGCTAATTTAGACGAAGATTCGAGTGAAAAATATCAAAAAACTTCACAAAATAAAAAAAAACGCGAGAAAGAAATACGAAATTTCCTCTGCGTAAGGATTTGCATGCAATAATTCAAGTTCAGTTTCCTTATCTTGGTAAACTCCGGGGCATGAGCTTTAGACGCCCGGCCTGCCTTAGAAGTCCTTGGGATATCCCGCGAAGCTCGTAAACCCATTAAATTCGGACATTCGGTCTCTACGGATGGCCTTGGTCCAGACAGTTTGCAAGCGGGATTTGAACAAATTAATTCGCGTTCATCGATCGAAAAGAACCTATTCGATTCAACATCGCTCTCAAGATAGCAACTACGAGAAATTCCAAAAAAAAAAAAAAAGAGACCTTGTTTGCTAACGAAAAGAAACGAGAAAGAACAGACAGTAGCCGAGATATTTACTTTTTCATTCTTCTACTTAATTTGAATTTGCAGCGGACGAACCTCGACGTTTTGAAAACCATTCGCACGAGGGGGTCAAACCAGCTCGGCTGGATTTTTGCAATTTTTTTTGTAATTTGCTTAGTTAGATTTGGAAAATTGCGTAAAACTCCTGCATTTGGATGGGTTCCCATCTTCTGGACGGACAGGAGCGAAACGGGCCCCACATTCACCCGTGATAGGTGTACGGTCCGGATTGCACTTCAATTTTTATGGTCTTTTTTTTTTTTGGGTGCTTATTCGTAACTCATTTCTTGTTTACTTTTGTTCTGCTTCTTTTACAGAGTGTGAGAGTCGAAACTCTCCACCTATGGCACTAAATTCTCAATCCTCAAATCCTTTTACTAGCAAGGTCGCATACCTATTAACTTCATTTGGCTTCTTGGTTGTGGATTTTTCGTCGATTTTCTTTTTTTGCAATGTCGTTTTAGCTGAGAAATCAATAATATCCTTATTACATGTATATTTTGTGAAAAATTAATGATTCAAAAATATTTTCAAAAAAATATAGTATGTATTATTTGTAGTAATTAGATACAAAATATTTTTATTATCGATAAGACATCTCGTGAACAACGAAAGTATTATTTATTTATTTATATAGATAACAAGAATGATTACTTTAAAAAAATGTTTATAAAAAATAAATTACAGTAAAAAAGAAAAGAAAAAGTTACATTTGTTTTAATTTGGGTGGGACGCAGTCAAAATTCTTCCGACTTTCTGCCCAATCAGGAAAGAAGTTGGGCGGGGCCAGAATTCCGTACTTGACCATATCGCTTCGACTTTTCTCGGGGTGATGATGCAATGTCGGGTACTTACGAGCTCCGAATTTATGATGGTCTGACCCGTTTTCTTTCCTCTTCTTCTTCTTTCTTTTTCGAAATATTCGTGAAATTATATCGTCCACCGTCGGCGTCGAGCCCAAAAACATTAAGAGGGAACTCAATAATGTCGGGATTATGTTCATCCTCCACAGTTGACCTAGCAGCAGATCTTTTGAAAAATTGCAGGTACTTATTGAGCAACTATAAATATGGGGAAAATTCCAACTTTTATGATGTGTCGACAATTTCGTTTGCGATATGCAATCGATGCTTTGGAAATCAAATAATTGCTCATTTCGCGTGGACAGCGAATTCAAAAATCTTTCGTGGTAAACTCTGCTCTCGTCTCCATGGACGCATGTTCAGGCTATTTTACTGAATGGAACGGTGCAGTTCTCCCGATGTAATTGCTCCCCGCGAGTGACAACGAGTTGAATTAAAAGCAAATTAATCACGGGCATCGACGTGCACCTCGCTTACACATAAAATTTAAAATAAAAATAAAAATTGCCAGCATAATAGTCTATGAATGACTCTGAGAGTAATATGTTGTGGGCCTAAATTTCTTGAAAAAATGGACATCGCAACTAATATCTTTACCTTGTTTAGTTTGTGACCCAGAACAAGCTGTTACTTTTATGGTGGATTAATGACAGCAACATCAGCCTTTCTCAATCTAAAACTTGGGAAAGTGTTCAACACACACACTCACTCTACGATTGAACTCGCTCTTTCGCCGAGATTAACCGCGCGCTCGAAGAGTCCCCGACGCGAAGTACTTCGAGGCTGCTTCAATGAACCCTAGGGCCGGATGCTTCAGCTAGCATAGAATGCCAACCCTTTCTTTGCATTATTAGGGTCGGTTATTAGAAAACAAAGCTTGTTCCCGAGACGACAAGGCCAAAGGAACATAATGGGAAATCGGGGTCGTGACAGGAACCCATCACCTAACTCCCTAGGGCCATATGGTTCTACGATATTTCGAAATAACAATAGCTAGTGTTCATGCCCACCGTCGTCATCTAAGCTGGAGGGGGGGAAAGGCTGAATCTCCTCCCCCACATTAATTTCCCGCACATGGCTGCTTCAAATAGCCAGACCAGATTCGCGCTTCGTCTGTTTCTCTTTAGATCTTGACCACCTATCGCTCTCGAGATTCGAGTCACCACCCCCCAAAAACCATTCTTCTCATTTCCCGTTCTTTTGGCCTGGTAGAGTTTTAAAAAAAAGAGAGAAAAAGAGGATGCGATTGTACGGGACGGCGGGAATCTCACTGGTGCGTACTTGTTTCGATCTGGAGTTCGAGTTTGACTTCGAAATATCGTCATATGGATGCGCAATTGTGAATTGGGTATCGAGAAAAACTGCATGAGCTCTCGAACAAGCTCGAATCGCCGGTCGACGTTCGGCACTCGTCGCAAGAGCTCGACATCTGTTGGGTACATTCTCGATGGAGCACGAGAGCTTCCGAGAAGTGAACCTGGATGGCGTAGTTTAGCAAAATGGGGGAAAAAAAAAAACACAAGAACCCATCTCCAAAGAATTGCCCCTCTAATGTTTGTATGCTTCGGCAATAATCGATTTCCCTGATGATTTGACAAATTTTCCACGAACTATAAGTTGAGCGGAAAAGGAAAATGGCTTTTCTATCTGAAGATTCCAAAACAGGGGATGGGAACCGAATCAAATCAATGGACCATTAAAAGGTGGCGAATCAGATGGAAACGAGGGCGGGCGGTCAGAGAAAGAAAAAGACGAGAGGATCAGAAAGGCCTGGAAAATCTCGATTCCCAAAGCCTCATCGCTCCCACATTGGTTTTGGGTTTTTTCTCCCGTTTCCATGCCCTGCCCTGCTGCAAGATTTTCCCGAGAAAATAAAGTAATGATTTTCCTTGGTCACGCAACGCTCATCGTCACATGCAGAAAAACCCAAAAAGAAAAAAGAGAAAAGTTTCAGCACTTTCCGTTAACAATTATCAAGTCATCACCTAGAGAGACAGAGAGAGAGAGAGAGGGGAAAAGGGACGAACCCACGTGAAAATGATGATTCAAGCAGTTTCATGGCGGCTCGTCTTCTTCGTCTTCGGGTTCTTGGGGGTTCAGATTTCGTTGCTGACCATGACCTTGTAGTTGTTCTGCAACATGGAGTTCTTGCAGTGAGCGATCGCGCCTTGAATCGCGCTCTGCAACTCCTCCATTGACGAGGCCTCCGAGCTGCAACCTCCTCCTGTCCGGACTCCCCCTCCCGCGCCTCCTCCGCCGAATCCGCTCCGGCAGAGCACGCCGGAGTGGCTTGGCGACGACCGCATCGACGAAGGGCAGCTCGACGCGCAGCTCCTCTTCCTCGGATACCTCAGGTTGCCCGAGAAAGAATTCGAGAACGCGCCGTTACTGTCCTTCCTCGTGCTCTTCCCCGAGGAGAGCATGATCTCTCGCACCGTCCTCTCCGTCTTCAACGGCTGAGAGAAGCTGCTTCTCGGGCTCGTCTGGACCGGAGTCGGAGAGATCTCCGATTTCTGCTGGTGTTGCTGCTGCTGTTTCTGCGAGAGCTTCTCGTACAACGGCTTCACCTTCTTCAAGTACTTCCGTATCACCTCCTTCGCCGTCGCGCTCACTCGCTTCTTCGCCGACGAGGATGAGGAGGAGGACGACGACGATCCGGGCACGCTGTAGTGAGCCTCGCGGCCCTTGCCGTGCTCCTTCCTGAACACCGACGAGAACCTCGAGAGGAAGTACTTGCCCTTCCTGATCTGCGCCCCACCGCCGCCGCCGTCGCCCGGACCGCAGTGGAGGCGGCGGAACTCGTCGTCCTCCGTGACGGAACTGGGGCGGGAGGAGTCGCAGTCGCCGGCGGGGGCGGAGGAGGAGGAGAACTGGGAGTCGGTGGAGCTGCCGGAGGAGTCGCGGGAGGAGGTGGTGGCGGAGTCGGAGGCGGAGGAGGAGGAGGAGGCGAGGAGGGTGCGGACCATGGAGAGGCGGGGGGAGAGCTGGAGGGGGAGGAGCTGGCCCTTGTAGAAGAGCTCGTCGGCGACGCAGAGGGCGGAGGAGGACTTGTTGAGCGGGGAGAGGGAGATGGTGAACTCGAAGTCGGAGGAGGAGGAGGATGAGGAGAAGGAGCGGGAAGGCGAGGAGGGGAGGGTGTGGGAGTGGGGGATTAGGGTTTTGCCTCTCCTCTTCCCCATTGGCTGATGCTCGATGGCGACGATTGAGCTTCGGGCTTTGGCTCTACATTTGCAGAGCGAGAACGGTGGTGAAAGCGTTTTCAAAGAAAGAGAGAGAGAGAGAGAGTGGATTTGAAGAGAGAAGACGAAAGGCACAAGTTTTATGATTTTGCGTGGGAAGGTGAGGACGAGACGGGGTGTTCTGACCTCACGCGCTCGGACAGGTGCGTTGTCCGCACGCTCCAACCCCGCGCGGCTGTAATTTATTGAATTTTTGGCAGTCAAACTTTGCGTAGGTTCTAATAATTTATCCGTATTTGTTTTTCCACGAGAGCCCACCTGAGAAAAATCCACGAAATATAACTCTCGAATATTATGGACCGGATAAGACATGAGTCGAAATCCTATTGAGCGGCCAAATCATTAAAGAATCTTCATAATACGAAGAATTGAGCTTATATCACACCGAATTTAGAAAAAAAAATCGAGATTTTTGCTATTTTTTTTGCTGTCCACTGACTATTTTCGAGGAGAAAGGGAGAATAATTCGTGCTACATTAATTCATGTAAGCAAAACTTTGGGGCTGAAAAGTTGTATTATTTAAGAGAACCGACGATTTCTTATTTCGCCAGGAAATTGATTAGAAGAGGTATTGGTGCTTTGGAAAGTTTTTTGCGTGGAGGATAAAATTTCCTGACTTTAGTGACAATAATCGTCCTTCTCTCACAAAAAAAAAAAATAAAAAATAAAGCCTTTGAAATTTTGTTTGTCTTTCCCTATCTAGAATTTGCTTAAGTCTAATGACCGGCAAAGGTATTGGTTTGAACTGAAATCAAGATTAGTTATTCGGGGCAATAAACTATCCTTTTTTTTTAATTAAGGAAAGTATAAATTAAGTTTTAAATTAAATCATTTTATCACGGATAAACGAGAATAAAAATGAAGAAGGGCACCCGATAATAAGAATATGGTAACAAAAAAAAGGAAAAAAAAAGTGTAAAAAAAAAAAACCTTTTTAAAACAACAAGCACCCCGATACGCCGCCTTTAGCGCCCGCCGCCAGCGGCACCCCGCCGCGTGCGGATCTTCATATTAGTAAAAAAATTTTTTTTTTACTTGCCAAACTTTTTTGTTTGAAACAAAAAAAAAAATTTGTTCCGAAAAGAAACGTTACCATACACAGCCTTAGTTTAATTTGATGGACTTTCCTTTCGGGTGCGCTTCTCCCATGGAAAATTCAAAATTTTAAAAATATTTTATCAAAAATAAATGAATGAAATATATTTTCATTACCACTTTTCTCACTTGGGAAGGGGTAGGTGAGAGGGTTCGAATCCTCACTTTCAAGGGGAGTTGGGGTGAGGACGCATGAGAAGAGAGCAATGTTTTATAACCTGTGCATACACACAACATATATGGTGGCTTGTAAATAAATAGGATATGGCCAAAACATATATTTTCATTACCATTTTTGAAAAATATTTTATAAATTTTAAAATTTTCGTAAAACAAAGGAAAAATTTTAAATAAGGACATAAAATGCCAAATCGGTCTCAAATAAAGGCTCGAGTTTGTTCGCCGATCAAATGCTCGCCAACCAGCAAGCATGTGACTTTTCCAGCAAGTGGAACAAGGGCATTTTTTATCGGCCGACGAACTCAAGTCCTTATGTGAGATTGATTTGGCGCTTCAGGCTTTTATTTAAGATTGATTTGATACTTTAGGCCTTTATTTGAAATAATATCCACTCCCGATCATTTTTCGAGAAAATCAATCCATTTTAAGTCTTTTATTTGAAATTTTCTCCGAAACAAACGGGCCGTTAAACATCTCCTTCATTTAATTAGCAAAAGGAAAGGAATTCTTTTGTTCTTGCATAATCACGAGCGGAAAAAAAAAAAAAATGAAAATCCCAAAAAGGGAGATGAAAAGAGAATCGGGATTTGCTTAAGCTGGCGGATCTGGGCATTCGAGGGTCACATGGAAATCGAAGTTTTCGAATCTCTCTCTCTCTCTCTCTCTTCGATATATAAAAAAAATATTCTCTCTCTGCACGTGCGAGTCACGTGCCTCGGACGAGAAATGTGGGGGATGGATCGCGCCGGGTCGGACGAGAAAAGAGCCATTGCCCGTTATGATCCGTGCTGCAGCGAAGACGGTGCGAGTAAGATCCTGATCTTTGACCCCCCAAAAAAAAAAAAACCGGATCAATTCGGGACGGGTTTGTACCCGATCCCCGCGAAGGCCTAGTCTCCCCGACGGCGACAGAATGAGTCCATCGCCGGTTCGATCTTTCATTGCTCGCGGAGTGATCCCGGGGGGAACCGGACCTCGCCCGCGGCTCTTCGCCCCCGCCACTTCGCAGCTGCATCGCTCTTTCGAGGCTCGAACCCCCCGTACGCTCTCGATAGTGATTGCAGCGGGACAAGACAGAGACTAGCGATGACGAACGAGCGGAGCGCGCGCCCCTCAACAACACTAGCGTGATAAGTTTTTGGGCAATTCTGCAAAACTTACTGCACCTATAATTATCTGCAGAATCATTTCTTTAAAGCAAAAAGGGCTTTCGATCTTTTACCATGTTTGGCAAAGATTCCGGGACCAGCGTCACAGCTGTTGCAATCTCTCAATTCGAGCATTTAAGGTTGTCAGCTATGATTACATGTGTAGCTTCGCATCGGAAGTTGGAAAAAAAATCCCCCCAAAAAAAAAAAAAAAAAAACCTCGCTTGCGTTGTATAAAAGTCACATTGTTGTGTTGTAATCGATCATCATTATTCAAGAAAACAGATTATCTTTAGAAGTATCGATTATCTAAATGACCCTCCGCTTGGAGATCTGCCAAAAATTTTAGGGTTTTTTTTCACCTTGCTATAATGGGGATACAAATCTCAGGATCTTCACAGGTTTTATTAATGGCGGGGCGGGCCACATGCAATGTCAGCAGCAGCAGCACCCTACACGGAAAAGAACATGGCGATTACGCTCTCCAAAACGCTCTTTTATCAGCAAAAGTGAACAGTTCGAATTAAACCTAGTGACAGCTTCTTGATCATGGGCGTGGCACCTAGCTTAAGTGCAGAGATTAGGTTCTTGATGAGATGACGATGAGGAGCTTGATCTTGGGTTAATAGCACTTTTTTTAAGGACAAATTGCTTCCGAGCCATGGTTTACTTAAAGTCGCGGGGGAAGAGTTTTGGAGAATATGTTTTGCGTGAAATACGTAGTGATGTACTCGGATGTGCATGTACGTCCGCCAAGATTCAACTTAAAAAGATGTTGAAACAGGGAAAAAGTGACAAGAAAGTCGTAAACCTATTGTGTCGGTGCAAATCAAATCCCAAATCTTTCGATTGGATCGATATGGTACTAAGCCTTTTTCATTTATGCCATCATTTTGGCCGGCGAGGGTGAGTACATCACGGAGGATAGTTGGCGTCAATGTCGGTGACTTTCGGCTAGAATTGGCCATATGAATCTAATTAAAACAAATACAAAATGTTTAGTATTAAATTGATTTGAGAGTTGAATTTGACACTGATACAAATAGTTTTCACCGTCAAAAATGGGAAGTTTCATCAAGAAGGTGCGTCAGCTGCACCACAAAAGAATATCAAAGAAGGCGTGTATGGCGAGATTCGAGAAGGGTTTCGCTGTATTGAAGTGGCCTAGCACGACAAGGTACGGATTAATGATGTTTTACTATCGAGGGAGGAGAAAAAGAAAACGCCACCGCCCTTCGCTTCCTTGCTGTCTCCTTCTTCCTCGGAACAAATGATTGAGTTTGTTTATCCTTCTGACCAAGAAAAAACATTTATAATCGTTAATTCATAATTTCGACAGTCAGTCTCCTCGGTCTGTCGGCTCCCTTCGAGCGGCCAAGCGTTTTCGTTAGAAATCAACCCCGAGAAGCTTAAATCAAGCCGTTTGGAGGGAAGAGAGACAACATGAATATGAATCGCGAAGATAAGAGCCTCGCTGTCCGTGCGCTCCTTTTTATTGCATGTGAAGCAATTGGTCCGTCCTCTAACCTAAAACAAGTTCACAGATGTTAGGATTCGACATGCAATCACGACGAAGTAAATAGTAAAAGCAAGAAAGATAAATCGAGACGCGAGATTTTATCCCGATTCATCCTTAAACTATAGCTGCATCTAACATAGGACCCACTATAATTAGCACATCGCAACTCTTGTTATATCACTTAATTACAAGAAAAAAAAACATGCATATATATATTAGTAATTATTCATGGACCCAAAGCCCAAACTACTAATGAAAAATATGAATTCAAATTATAAAAACTTTACGGCGGCTCGAAGGCACCGCCCCACGACCCCTATAGAGGCAGCCCTCGGGCTCCTACCCGCTTATTAGGAAATGGGACCCGATGATTTTCAGTTGAAGGGGAGTGTGAACTCATACCTCAACGAGAGAGATTGTAAGGCCTAGGACTGACCAAGGTTTTACGGAGGAGGAATTGGGAGTGGTGGGAGACTTGAACTAGTCTCTCCCTCTCTCTCTCGTTCTCCAACACTCCATCGCTCTATTCTGGTCCCTTCTTGTTCAACATTTCCATCTTGGAATTTCTCCACACATCACAACACAACCTGCCTTAAACTTTCTCATGCCGATATGGTCTCTAGGATTTGGAAAGGAAGCAATTGTTCGATCACGTCGCGGCCTCCTGATTACGAATTAATTTCCCTCCAAGTTAGCCAACATCACAGTGTTATTCGCCCGTTGATTCGCATTTACTCTGGTCTTGCTGACTTCTGTTGCTGCATTACGAAAAATTTCATTCATCGGTATCCTTAGTCTTGCGGTAAGTTGCTTCTGTTTGCGAATTTGGTGCTTGTTTACTTCGTCTACTTGGTGAATCGGCAAGGAATTTATCACGCTTCACGTGATTGCCGGCAAATGTTTGTTTGAGAAGATGCAGTGGTTTCTCTTCTTCTTTCTGGTGCTGTATGTTTAAATGTAGCAGTAGCTTCTTTCCTTAATTCTGTCATGCAGCATTTGCATGGACTTCCTTTGTTTCGGGATCATAGTCAGTCCTATATCAGAGGAAATGCCGATACTTTGATCATTTCGTTTACTCGAGGGACCTCGGCAAATTCAAGATGGCCTCGAATGCCAAAGAGCCTCAGCACGACTAGAGGCCCAATTTAGAGGAAGGGCATTTTGGGCTTGGGCTCGCACTATCCAATCCGCAACCTCAATTTGGGTTGTCGAACAGAATGAGCCCAACGAAGGCCCATTACACTACTAAGTCGCTGGTGGCACACTCCGATGAGCGCACTGACTTCCCAACTGAAGGATACTAAATCCTTGTTTCTAAACGAAACACGTGCGGAAAACATGCCCAAAGTAAACTTGAATCACCGATCGTTCACGAATATCACATGAGGGACGTATCAAATAAGCCACAAATTAGATGTCGCCTTTGCAGTCTTGAGAGGTTCGTCGCTTTGATCACGCGTTGGAGAATGGAATGGAGTTTCCCGTCTCTTTTTTTTTTTTTTTTACTGCGTTCTATGTCTATACTCAAAACTGATCGTTAGAGAAGATGGGAACTAACGACGTTTTATTAAAGTGATATCTTCTCGTTCAAACTTGATGATAATTGCCCTGTCTTTAGGGGAAAAGGGGAGTGGTTGCCTCTATGGGGGGACCACCGTAACCCCTATAAAACCCAACACCAACAAACTTGATATGGACCATAGGAGCATATTGATTGAAGTTGAATTGTCTGACTCCACTTCCACACAATCTAAATCACATTCTCAAACCCATATCAAAGCCCGGGAAAGATAGGGTTTCGGCATAGAGGGCCTGTCGGACCTGCATGGTGCTCGCAAACCCCTCGATCAGCTTCTCAAAGGAGTCTCAATACACTCAAGAGACTTTGTCAGTATTTTTACTCGCCTGAAAATGACCCGTCGACTACGCATCTAATCGGAGCAAATCCTGATAATCAGGCCACGCAATTATGGATCATAGATCAATCAATACCCCATGTAAAGATTGCTTTTATCAAGTCGTGGCCGATCTTTGAAAAAGAGCAGACCTGCTTGGTTGATTCGGTAGAGCCGCAAGTATGTTATCAAATTTGATCATCATGTTTCCGAAAGCGATCAGGACCCCGAACACGCAGAGTTACAGGAGCATCCACGAAGGAAAACAGATTAAAAGGCATCATTAAAACCTTGAAACAACCCTTAACCCGCACGCGACCGATATGAACATCTCTCGTTGCCATCCTCTTACCCCACATTGCACATTGGATGGTCATAATCTCTTCTCCCAGCTTCGTGTGGCCCTTTTTGGATTGATTCGCATAATCAATCCAAAAAGGAAACCACGGATTTTGGTCCAGTTCTGAAACTGGGCCATGAAGCCCATAGTACTGGGCCGATCACAGGCCCAATAACAGCCCAAAATCTTCTCGAGCCCAGCGACTCCGGCTACGCGAGTACGCACCGCGCGCGTGGATGGCGTACCCCCCACCCAACCCACCTAGAGAAGAACCAAAGTGGATTAGGCTTGCCGAACACGGGAAGAGAAAAACAAATACAAGAATCAACGAAAGGGGTTGGCGTTTCGGGAATTAGGTCAACACATTCCCATAAATATCAAGATCTCTCCTTCCCCTTCCGCCCATCGCTCAGCTTCTCCTTCATCCGTCGTTTATCTGTCACCTGTTGCCTTTGAATTGAGATCTCGATTTCTCTCCTGTAAGATCGAATTCTGTGAGGAAGCTTTGAAGGCCTGTTTGACGAGGTAAATCGATTTCTCTTCCGTATTTTTTTTTTTTTGGGAAGGGGGGTTGTTGGGGTGGGTAGGTGACGCTGAATTTTGCGTTTATGGGGCTTGTGGAATTTTATGTTTTGAAGTTTTCTTTATTTTGAGGCTGGCCATCTTGATCGGTTTGATCTTGTGTAGCTGATCCGCTTCCCTTCGTGCAAGATTATTAAATATGGGATTTTGAGGACGTTGTCGTGTTCCATCTGCGGTTTCATCGAGGGTGTTAGATGTCGGGTGGATCCAAGGTTTTGATTTTTATGTGAGCACGAAGTCGCTCCTTCCCCGGCCGTCTCGATTTTTGGAGGGATTTTCCGTGTGGCGACACGTAATATGTTGTTGAGCTAATTAATCGCCTTCTTGGGATTTTTTTTTTAATGCAAATCGTCTTCTTGGTTGATTGCTGTGTTCAGGTAGGCATACAGAAGTAATAGAGGGGAGTGGATTTAATAGTTGATGAAGAAAAATTGACTAGCTTCTTTCTGTGGGTTGTAGATTTTGTGAGTTGTTCAGATCACCTTGTTCTACTTAAATAGTAATTGATGACTGTAAACTAAACTAGCGTTTTTCCTAAGGATAGTAGGAGTTGTTGTGATTGCTTTATTCCCCTTGTCTAAATTAAATTTGGCTGTGAAAAAGTAAAGTCTGTTGATTGATGCATGAGAAATATCAAGTCGCAATTTAGCAATTAAATCCATGATTACCTGGATTTTAAGAATACCATAGTGAGTCGTTACGGAATTTAGGCGAGGTTTAAGGCGATCCATGTTGCTGATGTGATAATCACGTGGCCATCATTCTCCCTCTAAAATTTTCTTTGGAATGGAACTTGCAGGAATGATGTCCTTCACAAGGAATTATGAGATGAAAGGGGGTACATACCATGATGGTTATTGGCCATCCAGTATAAACAGCTTCAGCAATAATAATTACAGAACCAGAAACAGAAATAGCAGTTATTTTGCGAATTATGACTGTTTCCATGGAAACTCCAGGGAAATCAGGGATCTTGTTGACAATTTCAACTTTGAACATATGAAGCCCAATGATGTGCCTTCCATGAAAAGAAGAAAATATTCATCGTCCTCGTGGGGAGCTTATGATAACGCATCTCTTGCTTGGAACAATAGAATACCTCTTCCTGCAAGAATAAATGCGGATGCATCTACTTCTAGCAGTGGGAAGCGTGAGAGGTCTCGACTAGAGGATGATGAGGTGGTATTCATGTCAAGGGATGAGATTGAGAGACTTTCTCCATCTAGAAAGGATGGCATTGATGCCCTACGAGAAACCCAATTGCGATACTCGTATTGTGCTTTTCTTCAAGATCTTGGATTGCGTCTCGACTTGTAAGTCCTTGTTCTTGTGCACTATACTTCTTATGCTGCACATAAGTAGATGCAAGTGGCTTCATGTTTAGTAATTCTGTTTTTTGATTAGTATGAATGTTCCCTGTAAAACCAGTTACTCTCTATTATGCTAAGAAAATCGGTTATTTAATGCAGGCCCCAGACCACCATCGGAACTGCCATGGTTCTTTGCCACCGGTTTTTTGTCCGAAGGTCTCATGCTTGCCATGATAGATTTGTGAGTTTCCGATTATCCTTTACAGCCTAAGAATTTTTTAAGCTGAATGAATTCTATGTTATCGAAATACTGTAACTGATCTAGTTGTTAAAAGGTGCTTCTATGAGCTAAGTGGAGCCTGCCTATTACATTTGTCTTGATGGATCTCTCTCTCTCTCTGGGCATCTGAACCTCTTCCTTGATTTGCTCTGAAGTTGTGTACTGTTCAGCCATATATGTGCCTTAGTGAGTCCTCTTGAAGCCATTTTCATGTCTCTGATGCGATAAATTGAGTTATCTGCTCTGGTGAGAACAGTTTTTTGCACTTGTGAAGTGAAGTTTTTCCATTAGATTTTTCATGAGGGGATATGGAACTATCTTTTTATCATGTGATATTATCAAACAAATTTCTTCTTGGTATGCTTTATAGTTGTGTTCAATTCAGCCTTGGGATGTGTTTGAATGGTTCGCATCTAGTCTATTTTCTTCTTTTTTATTGATATTTCTTTGCTGGTAAGCTCTCATGTGATTTACCAATAACTTTTTAACTGATATCTTTGTTCCAGTTAATTGCCACTGCTGCTCTGTTTCTAGCTGCTAAGTCAGAGGAGACACCACGTCCTCTGAACAATGTCTTGCGGGCATCCTGCGAAATCTTTCACAAACAGGACATTTCTTTTTTGTCCTATCTACTCCCTGTTGTAAGTATCATAGACCTTCTCTCTATTGGAAAAGTTGGTGCAGAAACTATTGAGATGCATAAATGTCATGCACAGTTCAATTTGCATAAATACTGGTTTTTCACTGAGCCAGATCTGCAAATTTTTACTCTCTGTAACAGTTCTTATTTTTGGCTTCTGTCAATTCACATAGGTTGTGGAAAGATGCATCTGGCTGTATTAACTCTTGATTACGTTGAGCAGGATTGGTTTGAACGATATCGGGAGCGAGTAACTGAGGCTGAGCAATTGATTTTGACGACATTGAACTTTGAGCTCAATGTGCAACATCCATACACTCCACTTACCTCGACCCTTAACAAGCTGGGTCTTTCTCAAGGTGTTCTGTTGAATCTGGCTCTGAACCTGATCAGTGAAGGGTAAGTTGACAATTTTAGTGCTTTATTTGCTGTTACCTTGTCGATGGGAATCTTGGAAGCTCAAGCGCACCTTGAACCAATGATGATATGTACTGTACCTTCATCTTGTACATTAGAATTTAGCACCACCATGTTGTATTGCTACATTTTGCTTTATCAAACTGCAATTTGACATAAATTAGTAAATTGAGGTTGGGCTTCTCAATGTTTGGTGTGGGCATTAGGACATTAGCTGAATTTATATAGGTTGGAGAAATCTTCATGTCAGTGTGCAAGTTGAGGTATGGGTTTCTTCGGAGACGAATTCTTCATGCTTCTTTATATGATTCTCTGTGCTTTCTGTTTGATTTCCCTCTTTTGAGCAATGGGGTATTGATTTGTTTGGAATGGCATATAATTGCAGGGTCTATACCAGATTAGAGTGCTCGTTCTTAATGATATACTATGCTGGCGGATTGATGTGCTGTTCATGGAAAGTTTTATTTTCCACTGGAGTGCTGGTTTATGTTGACTGGCTTTATCTTGAACACATTCCTTCACATTTGTTCCTCCTCGTCAAGGATCACCCCATCATGTTTAGAGCCCACTTATCTATCCAAACAGCTTCCACTTTTTGGGTTGCTTTTGCCATCAATTTGCAAGTTGCCTTGTTTTCGAGCGAACAATTCTTCAAGTAGTGCGTAGTATTGGACTTCGTCTACTGACTTTTCTGCCGACTTCGAGTGCATGACTATCGTTTGACATGATTTAAGATGGTAACTATGTTCTTTTCTGAATAGGGGTTTCCAGTCTTTGTTAGTTATCCCTGCTTCTGGAACAAATTATCTACTTTGCAGCATTATCGCTGCAGATTTTTGTCAGCAGAGTCTTTTCATTAAGTTCCCGTTACTGCTGCTTTTTCCCTCCTTATTTTGAGGAGGCATTTAGGAACCTTCTCCGTGTTTAAGCACTCGCCTCTCCTCTTGACCGTAGTGGTTGACATGACTCGTATATGTACTGGGTATTGGTTGTGAGGTAGGTTGGTCTTGGTTTTTAGTGTTGCTCGCGAGAAGGTGCTTGCAATCCAGTCATCCAAAGGAGTAGGGTAATCGACATTGACTTGCGTCAAGCGAAGGCCTTTTTATGGAGATTTAATCATTCTTTTATCTCATCTTAATTGCCTGGCTTCCTAATGCATAATAAGCATAATTTGTTCAATTAATCAGCGATTTGGCTACTTTTTGGAGAAAATTTAGGATCTAGCTGATCTTTAGTGGAGCTTGAGCCAGACCAGCTGTAAACATCCGTCTATCTTTATGCATAAATCATGTCTATTCTTGTTTTTCTTCGGACTTTTCAAAATATAAGTTCCCATTGATGTTTTTCTTTCATGTTTCGTTATGCTTCAGCTTATCTGTGGATTAAGCACTTTCCAATACTAGTTTTTAAGCCCGAGTATGGAGTTCATGGTGGTCGTCTAGCAAGGTTTTGAAGGGTTATAATGTAGAATCATTGCTTATTGACTGGTGGCAATAAACTTGCTCTCATATCATACTTTTGTCGGTACCCCTTTTTTGTGATAGACTTTTATGTCAGTTCAGTACTCTCACTTTTTCTTCTTTTCTTTACCTTTTCAGAAAAAAAGATAATGATCTATTCTCATGTCATGTGAAAACCTATTTTTCGGATGGAGGGAACTTAACTTCTCTCTTGGTATATTGATATCCGTCTTACCTTTTGCCTTTTAGAAGAATTTCTAGAGGAAAAATTGTCTCCACATACTGAAGTGGTAGTTTATCAAGTCTACTCATGCTACTAGGATCGATTGAGTCTGGTATATAAGTAGTAGGTCTGTTTTTCTACCTGAAAATAGAAGTTCTCTGACCAAAGTCATCTTTTGTGGGGCCATATGGAACCATTTTATGTTGGCCGGCGGCTATGCCATGTAAAATATCTCATGATCAGTTTCTTTCTTCTTCTTTTTTTTCCCCCAATTGGATGTTGGCAATTGGATGGGATGCAACGAAGTTGGTTGTTGGGTTCACATTCTTAAAATGTCTAGGGTGTGTTATGATTGCTTAATACAAGCAGGAGTGCTGTTATAGCTGACTGGTTTTTGTGTTCATACCGTCCATCAAAGGTCATGGGACAATGCTGTGGGATGTACCTCTCCAAATCTTTTTCCTTTCTAGTTGGAAAAATGATTTTTGCTAAAGCTTTATTTGGGGTCCTCCGCGAATCCTTACTGTATCAGTTTTTAATTCTTTATGGCCGTCAATGTAGGTTATGTGGCTCCTTTGTTTATCTGCAAAAGGGCTATATAGCTCCTTCAACAATACTTAGTACTGCTGCCAACCATTAAAAGTTTCAGAAAATTTTCGAGAAGTTGATGAATCCAACAGTTGACACTTGTCGTGGCAAAATAAAAAGAATAGTTGGACGATTCTATACCAATTAAAATAACCATGAGCCATGCCATGGAATTTCTAGGTTAGCTCATGAGTCTTAAAATTAAATCCAATTCTGGAGCTCTGATGTGGTGTTCTTTTTTCCCATAATCTAGAGAAATCTCATCTCTCTCTCTGCGCCCTCACAGTATATATAATTTATAAATATTGTGTATATGATACAACATATGATTATGGTATTGTATTCTTAACTTTCATTACTTTTTCTCTATTCTCTTTCTGCATTCATTTCCATCATTTTCTATTACCATCACATCTACTGAGAAAACGATTGATCTCACTTTTACACACGGTTGGGTATGTTCACCAATAAATCATTTTTCTCTCGAGATGAATTCTCAGTATTCTTATTTGACGATTCCCTATGATTTTAAGAATACTTGAATTCTTGAATCGTGGGAGTAACATTGGCTCACTGCATGCATTGTCCCTTCAAAAAAGAAAAAAGAGGCTGTTGGGGAAAAATGAATGGGGAAAGGAGGAAAAACAAAAGAATGGTGGATGAGTGGAAAGATAGAAAGGAAAGGTTCATGTTCTTTATATTTTCTTTTGAGTATTTTTTCTGAAATTTACAAGAAAACCACTCTGACATCTTGTTAGAAATCCCTTGAGGAGCTTTTCTTATGTCACTGGCTTCCTGCGAATGTTTTCCCTGGTTGTGTAACTTTACGAAGTTGCATTCGAAAGAACCTCGAACTGTAACACATGAAGTACAACAGAAATTCGGCCCACGGAAATGCCTCATATGCTCCTTTCTGCCCCTACTATTGTTGGATCGGGTCTTGCTTCATAATCCCTTAGTCAGGCTTATGCATGCCGCGTGACATGAGGATAGGCATGTCAATCTTGAGGATTGCTGAGCGGAAGATTCTGGCACTTGCACGAGCAGTCTAGCATTGCTGTGAATTGTGCTGCTGTCCTATTTACTTTCTCATTTAAATTCAATGTGTCCGTGGAGTCCAAAGAGAGCCCCTGCTGCTGAATTTGGAGTTGATATGTCATCTGTATGGAATTAGATGTTTGCATAGTTGCTACTGTTATCATCACCTCATCCAAGAATGTTGGAACATAATCCACCAGGGTTGCTGCTATACAAATTGGTAAGGGTATAAACTTGACATGCATTTATTTTCTCGCATACAGTTGCTCTTGTTGTCTCAGGACCAGTTGGTAACATGTCGAATATGCACGTTCATGCAAAGCTGATGTGAATCTTGCTGTCGTGGGACTAGTTAAGGAGATAATATAATTATGGAGATAATGCCTAATACTAATTTTGTATGACATCTATATGGCGAGGGTATTGTTATTTCATGATTGCCATTGCAACTTTTGTGCGTTGTTTATACTTTTTCCCTTGACAATGTCAATCTAATGTGTATCGGTTTTTAGGCTTCGGAGCTCGCTTTGGCTCCAATTTAAACCCCATCAGATTGCTGCTGGAGCTGCGTACCTTGCTGCTAAATTCCTCAATATGGATCTTGCATCTTACCATAGTATCTGGCAAGAATTTCAAGTAACACCATCTATTCTCCAAGGTAATAAAATGGCATATAAGTCTGCTTTCATTATGTTAATCATCACAGCTGCTTCTTTAGATTTAGATAAGATTCTATTCTTTATACATGCATATGCTCTTGCCAAGAAAATTACATGGCAAGAGCCAAGAGCTCTCCCTAACTTCCCTTTGTAAGTTTAGGAGGTTTCACTAGGAGCTTAACATGTAGAGTCTTTTGCAGGCGAGGATGAACATATTTATATGGTTTTGAGCATTGTGGCTCTTACTTGTGGTTGTGGATATATGTCAGCAGTTAGCTTGTCACGATTGCTTTTCAATGTTAAATGTCCACCCAAGTTTGTGACAGACCATAGCCTGATTGCATCCGCGATTTTTTTTTTTTTTTTTTTTTTGCAGATGTAGCCCAACAATTGATGGAGCTGTTTTAGGAAATCACAAGCTGCTATTGCTTGGCGATATTGTGGCTGCTCCTTCTAATCTTTTTTGAAAGATAGAGGCCTTTTAATGTCACGAGGCCGGGGGGCCGGAGAGGCACCCTGTGGTGGATGTCAGCTTCGCGATGCATGTCTTATCAACAACATTGTTGTTGTAATTGTGTCTTGAGTTTGAGTAGGTGGGTTGTACAGTGAGCAGAAAGCAATGAAAATGCAGTCACTGAAAAAAGCTCCTAGTTGAGTTATGCATTTCGTAGAAAAAAAGGTATGACATTGTGGAACATACTTTGCAAATGAAATGAGCTTTGAGACTCTGCTTTCCCAATACCCTACTTCCACTCGCAACTTGTTTACTTCTACCGTTGGCCGGTACATTTTGTCACAGCGGCCTCGGTCATATTCTTGAACTTGGGACTTTTGCTAGAAGGCTGAGAGTTTTGCTGGAGGCCAGAGACTATATCGTCAAATGTTTTTTAGTCTCGACTTAATTCGGAGACAGCGGTTATGTTCCAAGTGATTACACGCATGAGCATAAATTTGAATTGCTTAGGCAGGGTTGAAGACAAGATAGAGGTCTAATGGTGGAGTGTCGTCAGATGTCTTTGGAGCCTCTTTTCCTTCGTTGGCCGAACTCAGTGCAGTCCCGCGGTCGAAAGTGAATCTAGGCTTTACCTAGCGCAAGGTTGAGCTTGTTTCATGGAAAAGCAACAATAAGAAAGAAATTTTCCTAACTTAGATAATCTATATCACTTAGAAAATCGAACTAACATAAAATAGTTCTACTGTCAATGAAAACGCTTCGGCATATAAAAGTTGATACTTTAGAAACTTTTTTATTCTTGAAGTTAGTGATTTTTTGCGGAACTTACCATTTATGGCCTGTTTGGTAACGATTTTGATTTTTCGATTCTGTTTCCCTAAACAAAAAATGATGAGAAACCTGTTTGATAATTTAAATAATTTTGATTTTCAAATTCTTTAATTCTATTATTGGGAATAGATTTGTAGCAAAAACAAGAATAAAAAAACGTTGATACTTTGTTCTAGAATCACTTTTCAGAAACAAAACCAATAAAGTGAAAATGTTCAAAGAAGGCTCTCACTTTGTTCCCTCAACAAAAAAAAAAAGGACGAAGTTTGAGGGAAGAATGCTCGACTAGCCGCCTTCTTCGCTCTTCCGCCACTCTCGTCACTCGACCCGCCGGCTCCACCATTGCCCGTACGCCGCCAATCGTCGACCCCCCCATCCACCATTGTCGGTACTTGACTGCGGTCGGCCATTGCTTGTCGACGAGGAAAAAGGAAAACAAAATAGAACTTAAAAATTAAAATAATGTTTTTAAAAAATATTTTAAAATAATAATAATAAAATCAATAAATTTGTATTTCATGGAAAGGTTTTAGCAATATCATTTTTCTTAACAGATTATAAGAAACAAATATTTCATAAAGTAAATAGACAATTACAACAACACAAAATAAATAGATTAATTACATATTAATTGGTGATGCTATATAGCTTGAATTTATAGTGATAAGACGTAATTATTTGACTTAAAAGAAAAAATTGAAAAGAGAAATTGTTCCCGGAAATTCAGAAATTTTGTACAGTTACCAAATGCATTGTTATTTCGTAATAAGAATTTTATGCGATTATCAAACTTGTTCCGATTCTCTAAAACTTATTTGGTGAATAGAAATTTTTTGGATCAAACATAGGCATTTAATGGCCATGAATGACTATGGATAATGTGAGTTTCGTCACGGGGTTAACACATTCAATGGCCATGATCATATCAGTCTACATGAATCAAGTCATTTCAGTCCACATCCTCAAGGTTGAACTAAAGGGAGGGTGGAAAAACTGAAGCAAGCAGTCAATTTTTTTTTTTTTTTTTTTTTTTGGGTCGAAGCAACAGTCAAATTGAAAACGCTTAGGGCTCGTATGGTAACACTTCTCTACCAAAAATCAACTTCTGACCAAAAGTTGATTTCTCTACTTCTCCTCAAAAGCAGAAGTTGATTTTTTTACCTCTGCTTCAAATTTACTTTTGATCGGAGTAATTCGTTTGTTAATGATTGAAAATTTCTACTTTTAAAATATTATTAGAAAAATCTTCGGCGGGCGGGTGGCGGCTGTCGGACGGTGGGCGAGTGGACGGCGGGCGGTGGCGGAGGTCAATTGGCGTTGGTCGGCGGAGGTCGGTGTGGTTGAAGAAGTGATTCTAAAGCGGAGAAGTAAAAAATTTTTACTTCTCAAAGTTGACCAAAAACCTTGCCGAAAGTTGAAAATCCTACTAGAAATCAATTTTTTTACTAAACGAATTTCTATTTCAATAAGATTTTTACAAAAAGGATTTCCCTGCAAACTTGACTTCCGGCAAAGAAATTCAAAAGCAGAAGTGTTATCATGCAGCTCGTTAACTTTTAGGCTATGGTGCCCCCCAAACCTACTTTTGATCATTCAAGGTTTGCCAAGTCAAACATGTCGACCTCAAACAATTTCTCTATCTTTGGGATTGTGATCTTCTCTCCGGCACAATGATTTCCCCGGACTCTATTCTTGAGACAAAGACACTATAAGTATTATTATTCTTATAATACGCTAATTTGAGTGTCATAATTTTTTTTTCAACCACTCAAGTGTCATAATTTATGTACGATACTCATTTATAAGTGTCATAAGTTTTTTTTTTCTCACTTGAATACCGTATAACTTTCAATCGATCACTTTAGTATCATAACTTTTTAAAAAAATATTTAGCACAAGTGTCATGGCATGTCAGATTTCATTTTTAAAAAAATGGTACTTAAATAATCGATTTGAAGTTAGGACACTTAAAGTGAATTCTTTTTAAAGTTTTGACTTTAAAAAAAATTATGTGTCTTACAAAAATTATGATATTTGTGACGTCATTGTCTTAAAAAAAATTAAAATTTACCTGCGAGGCGGAACGCCCTCCCGTTTTCGGCATGAAGAGTCCGAGGAAAGTCAAAAGTGGTCGGGGGGACAAGACATGGCGGTGACAGCGATTCGTTGAACACGTGTTCGAATTCCAGTACGGAACGATTCGACCTCGTACTATGCAAAAGGGCTTGTCGTGATAAATCGAGCGATGTGCTTGTATGCAATTTAACCACGATGTGAAATGGGTATCACGCCGTGCCCGTAATTGCGAATATTAGGTTAGTTTCTTGTCCCAAAAATTCTACTTTTCTTTCGCGTTCTCTCTACAAAAGTTCCCACTTTTAATTTGCATGCCACAAAAATTTCTAAATTCTGTTTACCGTGACACGATAACTCTCAACTTATTTTTTTTACCGCTAAAAATTCTAAACTCGTTGCCTTTTCTAATCCTACATATGATAGAAAGAAGAGTGCAAGTCTCTTTATTAGTTAGAAGTCTACTATGATCTTTTAGAATAAATAAATGGGCAAGTGGACTAGTCCCCACTATACCCGCATGCGGGTGCTCGTGTGATTGTGCGATTTTGACGCGATTAGTAAACGCAGTTAGCACTTTGCATCTTGCGGTCCACAATTGGCACTATTCAACATCTATTTTTTCTTATTTTGTTTTTTCGAAATTACAATATTAATTAACTGTTGAACTCTATCGAAATAGTGCAACTGTTCATGTAGGAGTTGAAGTTAATTTCTCTTTTATTATTATTTTTATTATTCAATTGCAAATTTTTAGTACTCTCGGACAATGAAAAGTTGCAATTCTTCAGACTTGACAGTTTAGACATGAAGAATTGCGTCCGTTCGAGTCATCAATTTTATACCTTCAAAAGTTAGCAATTTTAGACCTTCGAAAAGTGGCAATCTTTCATACAAAACAGTTTTCGGAAAATGAAAAGGTGTAATCGAATTAGCCGTTATTGGATACAAAGAGGTGTATGAGAATTAATCATTTTTCAAACGCGAAAAGGTTTGTTCTTTTCTCATTATATATTCACTTATTCTTTTCATTTTAAAAGATTACTCTTCTTCAAATTTTCAGAGTTTCACTTCTTTTTAAAATAGATACAACCTTTCTTTCTAATTGTTTCCTAAAAAGTTGTCAGAGAATTATTAGAATTGCTATCTAATAATCTTGCTCGAGACTCTGTTGTATCCTGGATGATCTTTACCGGTAACCATTAGTAACGTTGTGGGGCAAATAATTCCTTAAAGAAGGTGCTATCACGCCTCATAGTCTGATTCTATTGTTCATTCTATTCTCATCGAAATTTCCCAACATTTGTATCATAGTGGGTATAGCTTGAGATTTTTTTTGTGATATTAACCCTTTGCTTAAATAAATTTTTCTGGTTTACGAATTTTCTTATCAAGTCCATCTGACTTACTCCAGCTAATGTAGTGATTGGACGATCTTTGTCCGTGACGTGAATAATTTTTCTTTTTCTTTTTTAATTTAACATCCACGCAGGCATCCATATCGGCTAAATTTTATCCGCATCACATACGTGCGCCATTTACTTGGCCGAACCTTTCCACCCACGTCCATGTAGGCATTAACATATTTTTTTTTATCCATATCGTACTTTGGTATCGTTCGACGACTCCACACATGCATTGATCCTGTTGGAGAACCTGCTCCAGATCGGAGCGACCACTCAACCTAGCATATCCTCCTACCCGTCTCGAGTTCTCTCTGCTCGGTTCCACAATCAATCCTAGATCCATCCATTCGAGGGAGGTCTAACAACCTGAGATCCTGTTTCAAGGGTGCTGTGAGGTAGAGGTATGGTCAATTACATTTCTACCTCATTTTGCACTTTTGTTGCTTTGAAGATTATCGTCTAGTTTTGTTAGAGCAGGTTCGATGCTCTCGATTTGATGAGCCAAGCGGGAAAGGGACTCGGAGGCGTAGCGAATAGATTGACAACTATGCTGCTCCTTAAGAGATTGGCGGAATCTGGTCAGTTTCGATATCGGATGGGAATTTTTTAGAATATCTTGCCAAATATAAAATAATCGATCAAACGGTTTAGAAAAATACGTGGAATTGGTTTGGAAAAACGTGAAAGTTGAATTTTTCCTAAACCATTGAATAATAGTTGTTCTCATCTCCGTGATTGTTAGAAATAGCTCCCGTCCGCTTGAAAATAGAACAAAATAATTGTCTAAAAAGTCGTAGACTTATTATAAGGCGACCAATTCGGTTCTAAATCTTTCGATTGTGCCGGTTTAGTCATAAACTTTTCAATTATGGCAATTGAGTCTCAAATCTTTTGATGATTTGCCGTTTTAGTGATAAACCTTTTAACAATTTTCGAATTTAGTTTTTTTTTTTTGCCAATTATCCAAATAATATGTTTAAGATTAAATTGGCAAAACTTCAAAAGATTTTGGACTAAATTGACATAATTGAAAGGTTTAGGACTAAATTGACAAATCATCAAAATGTTCAAGAGTAAATTGATAAAATTGAAATGTTTAGAATTGAATTGACCGTCATTCGGTGTGTTTATGACTTTTTAAACAATCTTGTCAAGAAAAAGCAAATGAAAGAACCAAACGGCTTAGGATATTCACAGAATGATTCCCAAATACCTTAAATTAAGACTATTGCGAAAGATGCTTGAAATGAACCTCTTTTGGCTTTAGATCTTACGAAAAGGACATGCACATATCTATAAAAGAAAAATTAGTTTTTAATCTATAGCTTAACAATTCATTAAAAATCATGTTAATGGCCTCTGTCGGACGGGCAATTTGGAATGACCTATGTTCGTTTTTATTATTGTCTTTTTCACCTGTTGCGGTAGACATCTTTGACCTTTTTGATGGAAAGTAGCTTAGGATGCGTATGGTAACACTTCTGGAAATGAATTTCTACTCCGGAAGTGCTTCTGGAGTAAAAATCCGTTTAGTAATGTAATTTCCGAAGTAGAAATCCGTTTGATAAAAACTTTTACTTCTAAAAGAAATTTCTATTTCTGAAGTTATTTTTTTCCCAATTTGAGAAGTTAAAAAAAGTAGCTTATTAACTCAAGAAATACTTTTTGGACAAAAAAAAAAATTCACAAAGTACTACTCGCCTCATCTTCTTTTCATTATGGCCTCACTCTCTTTTCGATTAGGCATCGTCTCTGCTGACTTCCGCCGCTGCCCACCGCCGACCACCGACACCCGCCGTCGCCCCTGACAATCGCCAACCACCGCCGGCCACCACCCATCGTTGCATGCAACCATCGCCAACCTTCAACCATCGATCGTAGCTTCCCACCGTTTGCCTCCGGCCGTGACCGCCCGCCACTTGCCGTGCCCTCCGCCCTTTGCCGGTCATGATCGCCCACCACCACCATCCGTTGGCTGCTGAGTCGCCATCTCCGGCCTCGGAGTAAAAAAATAAATAATAATTTTTTAAAAAGTAAATAATATTTTTTAATAATAAAAATGGTTTTTTAAATAAATTTTAAAATTTTCAAAATGAAGTGGAAATATTTCTACCACCGACAATAATTCTGGTAGAAATATTTCTCACGCCGACAATAATTCTTCATAGAACATTTTCTATTAATAATATTTTAGAAGTAAAAATTTTTAATCGTTATCAAACGAATTTCTATAATCAGAAATCAACTTCTGAAGCAGAAGTAGAAAAATCAACTTCTACTTTTGAGTAGAAGTAGAAAAATCGACTTCTGACCGGAAGTTAATTTCTGAAGCAGGAGTGTTATCATGCGCGCCCTTAGATTTCCATGACTTATGGTGTTGACATGTAAATTCACCTAGTATTATTGGTATGACATATAAAATATCAAGGAGAATGAAGAAAATGACTTCTTATTTTCGTATAAAACCTGAATAGGACAAGGCACAATACGCTCGGCTTCATTTGTCGACACGGATCAACATTTGTCTCGTCGCAATTCAATTATTTACTATGCAGGTAGACACGAATTGTCATGAATTATTGAATACGATTATGATATGCTAACACAAATTGGTGGTCACCTAATGATAATACCGAGACAAATTGTGCACGTGAACGTGTTAAAATGTTATCCTTTCATTAATTCAAATTTAGCAGTCACGTCCAATATTTCCATATAGTTTGGGGTCTATATTTAACATAAATCAAAAGTTTAGGGATCATATTGATTGAATTAAAAATTTAATGATTATATTGTATATTAAAATAAAGTTTAGATATATAAAATAAATTAAAAATTTAAGGATCACGTTAAATATCGGGTAATAATTCATAAAAAAATGAAATGAGAAGTTGCCTTTCCTATTGGACCCCGAAGTTGTACGAGAGTACTCTGAAAGCGCGGGAGGCACTTTGCCATTTCAGCCCCGCCCATAAAAAAGGTGTTTCCATGATCGGATCATCCGGATTTGGACAGCCCACCATCATGGGCCCCAACCATACTTTTCATAATTCTTTTTTTTTTCTGGGTCGGAAAAAAATCATAAATCATAATTCTTTTAGTTATACAAAATGTACCGATCTTACCCAAAAAAAAAAAAAAAAATCTAACCGGGTCCATTGTTCGCGTCGAAACTACGTGCTCCTCGAACATCGCTAATTGAAAGATTTCGATCTGAGCATATACGTCCCGTGAGAATAAGCCCTTGAGGTGTAGACCCGAGCTTCAAGCAAGAATTAAACTTTTTAGGACCCCTGATTGTCTACTCACATCGAGTCGACGAAAACAGTACTCGTAAAAGGGATCGAACAAAGAGATCTCATGAACTTTTAATGTGATTTCATTCGTCTCTATTTTTATTAAAATTAAGCTATTTATTGACTCTTTTTTCCATTAATTACCCGGATATCTTCGGATCGTGAAAAGTTAAAATCAGCGGCGTATATCCGTATGTCGATAAATAATTTTCACTTCAATTTTTTTTTTTTTGGTCAGAATTTTCACTTTAATTAAATCAGATGGTTTTGCGTTAAAAAAAAAAGTCAAACTCGGACCAAGTTGTAGAACGTTCAAGCTTTGACCGATAAAAGACCACTTTGCTCAGTTATCTTAAAGTTAATCTCGTGATTAAGTTGTATAATTGCGAGCGACATCTCAACGCCACGACCGGCGTACGTAATCCTCGTCGTCTTCTTCTTCATCGCCATACTCCCTCCTTTGGAACGCGTGCCGTACCGGATTTTCTCGCCCAAATAAATTTTCCCAGGAAAGAGACAGAAAATTATTGACATTACCCGGAAAGCTTACCGAGAGGGAGCGGCAGAGAGAAAATCTCCGTTTTCGCGCGACCCGGATCAGCAGAATATCACGATGGACGTTTCATCGCCGGCTCAACGACGCCTCAGGGCCGTTCGCCGCCACCTCGCCGCGGCCGCCGATGGCTCCGGCTCTGGCTCTCGGCTCGCCGCGAGCCCCACGGCCGGCGAGTTCTTCGTAGGTGAGCTACGTCTGGCTTCACACCTCTCTCTCACACTCTCTCCTTCTCCCTCTCCATGAATTTTATGCGTCTGAGCGGTGGTGAAGCAGTGGCTTCTTGACGGCGGCGTGGTTGTGGTCTCTTGGAGACGGGGAAGAATGAGGTGGCTTTCGATTTAGCTTCGGCGTTATTTTGAAAGCAGTGTTGGCGAAGGCTTGACTTTTGCTTTCGTGGTCTGATCTTTGTTGATACCGCGACATGGTTACTACTCGAGAGGACGCCGTGAATACGACTCCCTCTTTTTTGGATTCTCAGGTTGCTTGGCAAATTTATGATTTCCGTTTGTGCTTTTTGTCCTTTTGTTGCTATGAATGCCTTTAGACTTTAATCTTTCATGTGCGGTTCCCCAGGTCCACTATCGGTACAACGCAGATTGCTTTGAGTGGGATCTGTGGTGTCATTTTGTTGCTATGAATTCCTTTAGACTTTGATCTGTTTGCGCTTCACTTTTTGGTGATTGTAACGCATGGTGTTGATGATCTCACTTATATTGATTTCTGAACGACCTGAGTGACTCTTTTTTTTTTTTTTTTTTTTGGGATTGCCTTGACTTATTGAGGTGACATGGATTTTTGTTTGTAAGGGGACTTTGCATTGTCAAATCTGTAGAGTCAGTTCAGGTTCTTGATTACAATTTGTTTGGATTGTCCTTCCACGGGGCCGCTTTACTTGAATTCACATCTGATGATATCCTCCCTGGGAAGAGGTTTCCTTTCCTGAACATGAAGTGCCTTTGTGATCGTAATGATTAGTTGCATCTTTGGTGAACAAACGGGAAGTATAGGGTGAAATTTGCACCAGTGACCTTTTTCCCTGGATCCCTCTTGAAAGAACAAGATGGATATAAATAGTGGAGGACATAGGGACAAGAAATGTGAGCCATATTTTACTTTGATGTCATTTTTTAGGAGGGAATGCACATGCAATTTATCTTGTATGGCCTATCGATTAGTTGGTATTTGACATATAATTTGAAAATCGTTTACTTTCTTTTTCTCTTTGGCTTGTTACTGTTGAAACCTTGTGCATCAAGCCCTATTGTGTTGCATAGGGCTAGTGCATACGTGCCTTACTAGAAAGTTTAACCAATCGATAGCCTATGGGGCGACCAATCGATAGCATTAATTGGTTGGTTAGGAAGAATATCAAAGTGTTGTTCATATGTTGATACGAGATGCACATACAATTGATATAGTATAGCCTATCAATTAGTTGGTATTTGGAAATAATTTCAGAATCATTTATTACTTTTTCTCCTCTGGCTTATTACTGTGGAAACAAGGTGCATCAATCCCTATCATGCTGCATAGGGCTAGTGCATACGCGCCTTACTAGAAAGTTTGACCAATCGATAGCCTATGGGGTGACCTGCGTATTGTTGAATTACATGATGCGAGCATTACTTTTTTGAATTTCTATATTTGGGAGGTGATGAAATCCTTCCTCCTGTTCAAGTTAATAATCCGGCATTTCTATTTCAAATTAGTGTAACAGCTTGTCCATTTCATTGTAATGTGCTGAAATATTTGGTATTTTACCCTTGCTAGTTGCCACCATATATAAAATGAGAGTACTTTAGTCAATATGGTCTCATATCTACATTAATCATATCAGTTGCTCGTATTGTACTCTGAGCAGAGCAAGGGTATAGCGTTGTGCTTCCAGAGAAGTTGCAGACCGGAAAGTGGAATGTATACCGGTATGTTGTTATATATGTCTTCAACTCTTTGCTGTATTGCTTCATCACACTAAGCTAAAGTTTGGTTGAATGATAACAGATCTGCGAGTGCTCCTTTGAAGCTTGTGAGCAGATTCCCTGACCATCCTGAAATTCGTACATTGCACGATAATTTTGTGTAAGCATTCCCCATTTGCTGGGTTAAAGCTTTTCATTCTTCCATGTTTTCATCTTGAAATGCTTTCAGACTGCTGCACCAATCTTTTCCTTTTTCTCTTGTGACTTGGGTACTGTATGATCCTTCTCTGCATTCATTTTGTTGAGAAAATAGTCTAAAATGTCCTCTCTGATAATTGTCATACAGGCACTCCGTAGAAACCTTTCGAGATTACAAATATTTGGGTACTCGAGTACGGGTAGATGGAACCGTTGGAGAGTAAGTTTAGTGTTTGCTTTCCTTGTCTATGCATACTTTGCTATTTGGCGTTGGTACTCTTTAGTGACATTATTCCAATATGTGCTAAAAGGTACAAATGGATGACATATGGAGAGGCAGGCACTGCTCGAGCAGCTTTAGGTTCCGGGCTATTATATCATGGCATTCAAAAGGTGAACTATATGCTCTCGATCTTGTTTATTTCTATTCTACCTCAACTTGGAAGCATGTACTTGACTTTTCCTTTGCAAAAGTAACTCCGAAATCAATCTATATATGTTTCTTTTCAGGGATCTTCAATAGGATTGTACTTTATCAACAGACCAGAGTGGCTTATTACTGATCATGCGTGCTCCGCATACTCTTACGTTTCTGTTCCTCTATATGACACTCTAGGTATACACTTGCTTGTCGAGAGAGCTCTGTTTGAAGCCTGAGCACTCCATATTTATCTTTTTTACTGGATGTACTTTCGTTCCTATCTTTGCAGGACCAGATGCTGTCAAGTATATTGTGAACCATGCTGCAGTACAAGCCATATTTTGTGTTCCCCAAACACTCAATGTGGTTAGTCCATCCCTTTTCCGTCTGGGTGATGACTGTTTATTTGAATTGGTCTGAAAAGTGGAATTGACTAGTATTATGATTTGGTCTCATTGGTGCCGGATGGTTTGAGGAGGAAATGGGGAATTCCTCTTAAGACTTTCTTTTTTCAGCAGCATAGATGTTATGTTGCCTTATATGTTCTGATTGCTCTTTCTAAATTCTGCTTCATTTGTATTTAGTTGTTGAGTTCTGTCGTCCTCACTTTCCTTTGAGTTTATGCTGAATTTGCAGTTGTTGAGCTTCCTTTCTGAGATTCCAACCGTGCGGCTTATAGTGGTAATTAACCAAGCCTAATCTTCTATTTAACCTGCAAGAGATGATAATATGCTGCCAGATGTTTAATCTCTTTTATCTTTCTCAACCCTATGCTTGTTTATTTCATAGGTGGTTGGAGGCATAGATGAGCAAATTCCATCACTTCCATCTACAACTGGAGTAAAAGTCTTAACATATTCCAAACTAATTAGTCAGGTATGGCATAATTTGAGGCAATACATTTCTTCTGTAAAATGAAAATTAAGCTGATCTATAATTGTTGGCGTCTATCCTGAAGATAATGCATCAAGTTGATCTTATCTTCCTTAGTGAAGTCACCAAAATTATAAATCTCTCATCGTTAGGAGGGGCTCCGAATAATGTTTATTACGTTTAAGATTGTCTATCTGAAGGTTGAAAGCTCTAGAACCGTCAAGCCTTTGCTGGGGGAATAATTGTTTATGAAGAAACAGTGAGAATGAGTGCCATGCTGTAAATAATTTATTCATGGAGGATAGTGAGTGTACTCGAAGCCATGATTCTTGACTTTAGTTATCTCCATGTCGACATTGATTTGTTCCTAATGGCCATGTAGAAGACGGGAGATTTCTTCGTCCACATATAAGCATTGTTGATAGCTGAGGCAATCATCTTTGGTCACATGGAATTTTCCTGTTTCCAGTGTCTGAAGAAAGAGTTCATCATTATATTTGCACATTTATTTACTTTATCTGTCACCTACCGTGACTCCCAATCTTGTACTATGCTTAATATATGTTTTCCTGAGAGAGCAATTTCTCTTAATCATGTATATTTGTTAGGGTCATAGTAGCATTCAGCCATTCTGCCCACCGAAACCAGATGATGTTGCAACAATTTGTTACACAAGTGGTACAACTGGAACACCAAAGGTAAATACTGCTTTCAGTGAATTTCCAGTCCTTTTGTTTGAGCTTTGATCCTTGCAACGGTCGAATACTTACGGTGACTCCTTGTTTCTTCTGTTAACTGCTTAGGGAGCTGTACTGACCCATGGAAACTTCATAGCTAATGTTGCTGGCTCCACTTATAGTACTAAATTCTACCCTTCTGATGTGTAAGTAGCGGGCTTTCTGACTAGTAGGTGGCATATGGTCATCTTGTTTGCCACCTTCTAATTACTTGTTCTGTCTTTGCTCACATGACCTTTTATTTGTGCAGCTACATATCATATCTTCCGCTCGCACATATCTATGAAAGAGCCAACCAAATCATGACAGTTTATTTCGGAGTTGCTGTTGGATTCTACCAGGGGGTACGCTTATTGAGACATTACTAATTAGTTAATTTTTCTATTACTTCTAGTGAATGATGCATGTCGACATGTTTGTTTTGATGTTTGTGATTTTAGAAGTTCCATGCTACTGATGAGGTGATTGAGGAGAAAAACAAAAATGTGAGTTGTGAGGGAACAAAGTCAGTATTTGCTGTTTAAGAACAGATTATTAGTCAGTGGGGTTAATTGATGAATTTAACTGAAGGCCTTGAATGCTTATTTGGATCCATTGTATTGACATTTTCATTTGGAAGGTTCCCTTGGGAAACACATGTTTAAGTACTTTACAGGGTTGTGTAAGGACTTAACTTTGAAGTAGTTCATTAGGCACATGGGAGAGCCATGTTACAGATTTTCTTAGGGTCAGATCTGTATTGAGATTTTCTCTCTCTGCCAATGTAAGAGACACTGCTGCAGCCACTCAGAAACGAACTTTCTTTCAAATAAATCATTGAAGTTGCATATCTTTTGAGCACATTCGTGACTTAAATGAAATGATAGAACAGTGTCTGTCTGTAAATTGCATTTAATCAGTTACAGTGGCTAGAGTTTCTTCACTGAATTTACCATGAAGACAGTTCATGTTTACCAGGTTGTTGCCATGAATTTTGATTTGATCCAATCCATTAGTTATAGAGCTATCAACTCGATGGCAGACATTTCTGGAGCACCTGTAATAGAGGGACAGATAGTTGAATTTTACAGTTTACTTATTGTTCTCTTTTTTCGCCCTGTTCCGTACTCCTTATTCTCCTTGTCTAGGTTGTTTCTAAGTTGAGATATGATCTCAATTTGAGTGGGAATCTGGAAATTCTTATGAGCTAATATTTTTTCAGAATAAGGAACTTGCTTCTCCAAACATTTATTTTTTCGTGAATGAGATAATTCATATAAATCAATGCGAGGTAGAGTGGAGGAGAGTGCAGCAACGGCATATTCATTACGTGTGGAAACATGTCCGAATACATGTAGTGCTGTCGTGAAGTTAATGGTTAAGATGTGATATGTTTCTGCACTCGCATATTATGTACTGTTTTCATCTTGTTATTGGATAACTTTTTAGGAAAGCAGAGACATGTCATTGGGATTCACGGTACATTATAGGATAGACCTTAGTTTCATAAAGTTATTGGATATAGCCATCGGCAATTGTAAAAGAACTAATGATTTTGCATTATAGTTCCATTTTTTGCTTCTAGTGGCTTGAGATTTTACTTATGTGCATCCTTGATAAGAGTGGCCTTACATGCTCCTATATTTTTCTGTACAGGATAATCTGAAATTAATGGATGATATGGCTGCCCTAAGACCTACCATATTTTGCAGCGTACCTCGCTTGTACAATAGGATATATGCTGGGTAAGATAGAAAGTAAATTTATTTGTTGTCAGATGCATAGTCATGCAGTCAATTCAATGAGTGCCTCAAACTTTGCAGTATTATGAGTGCTGTGAAAACTTCTGGTGGACTGAGGGAGAGGCTATTTAATGCTGCATACAATGCCAAGAAGCAGGCGATGTTGAATGGTAAAAAAGCTATGCTAGTCATTCTTCCAAAGTTTATTGTGTTTATCTCTTAAGGTTTCACCTTGAAGGCATTTTCGTGTGTTTTCTTCTTTCCGGGGAAATGGATGTTTCAAAGATCATAGCAGTGCATACTCTGCCTATGTTGTCATAGCTGCGAACTGTTTCTGAATGCTAAAGATGTACTATTTTGCTAAAGAGTGAAAAGGCAAGAAAGGGAGGGAAATGGAAAAACGATCTTTTAACTATGTTGCAGACGGCTAAAGAGATAGAACTTTCAAGTCTGTCAAGGATATTGCTCGTTCAACTATTAAAACACATCAAAGAGGCTTGGAGGCTTAAAATTTACTAAAATGATAAGCAGTCAGCACCTCCAGAGGGTTCTAATGCAGCTTCATTGTTCTGCTTGGCAGTTTGCTACAAGTTCCATACCTGTTATTTGATGGTACTGCCCTTTTCTTCGCTTAGGGGCACATTTTTAAGAACCTGGCATTTGCACTTAATTTCTGGCACTGTGAAATGGTATCCTTGATTTATCTGCCTTGTAGATATGTTAGAACTACTCTTGATTTTTGTAAAGCTTTATTAACTCTCTTTGTGGAGTTTGCCACCCCCTGGTTCCCTTGCAGGTAGATTCTTGTTTACCTATCAACTGAAAAGCTTATTAGTATCTGCATAAATAATAATTTCAGGCAGGAACCCATCTCCCATGTGGGATAGATTGGTTTTCAACAAGATTAGGGAAAAGCTCGGTGGAAGGGTACGTTTTCTCGCATCAGGCGCTTCTCCCTTGTCTCCGGATGTGATGGAGTTCTTGAAGATGTAAGTCGACTTCTTTTCTGGAAATTTTCATTTGTCGTCTGCTGATTGAGTGCTACACTTCTAATAGATCAATGCTAGCTTGTTAGCTTGTTCACTCCATGGGTATTATACACTTACGTGGTTATAATTGAAAATTTTTTCAAGGAAAAGCATTCTCTTCACTTCTTTCAATGTTATCAACATTATTTGAGACCGATAAATGTGAACTTCATTTTTGGTATGTAAGTGGTCAATAGGTGAAAGGTGAGGTATGTTTTTGGTAATTTTTTTCGATGTATTTGTTTTCGTTAGATATGAATCTGCTTTGGTGATGGGAAGTGCTTTACATTTTCTAAACTTACCTCTTAATTTCTTTTCAATGATGGACAAATTTGGTTTTCATATTACCTAAATGACGTTTTTGGTCTCTTTTTTAGAATTTCAAGAAGGCAATTTGTCATTTTGTGCACCTCATTAATTAGAGGAGTTGACTTTGCATAGTATATATTATTTCAAGAAGGCTATTTTGTCATTTTGTGCACCTCATTAACTAGAGGAGTCAACTTTGTATGGTGCATACAGATGTATAGATCATTATTATGTTATTCTAACGGGCATGTTGAATTTTTCTTCAGCTGCTTTGGTGGTCGGGTAGCTGAAGGATATGGAATGACGGAGACTTCTTGTGTCATAAGTGCTATGGATGATGGTGACAACCTATCTGGTCATGTTGGCTCTCCTAATCCAGCCTGTGGTATGTTGAACATTATGACGTGATTGTCATTGGTCTTCTGTTTTTGCAATCGACATCGCTTACTCCATAACATTAGCATTATGACAGTGCGGCTCCTGTTTGCATACGATTTTAGTTTACTTTTACTTCTTATTGACTACACATCACACAAAATCAATCATCTTATTTCCAAAAAAAAAAAAAAAAAATTTCATTTCTGCTTTTTCGGTCCTGCTTTACTGGATCGTGAGACAAATATCTTACATTTAATCAGGTTTTATTCTTGGTTATAGAGTATAGGGAGTTATTGGTTGTTGTGCTGTTGCGGTAATAAAGAGTGAAGGCATTTAATTCTGGCAAATAACGAGTTCATGAAAAGTTTTGGTGATTTCCTATGTGAAATTAAAAACAAATGCCTAATTGTAAAATTTCGCATTATTTCACCACACTCATTATATTTTGGAACCAAGGATTATCTCAACTTGGTTCTCATTTGGGGACTGATATTTAATTTATGGAGATTTTGGACCTGATAGCTTGCATGAATTAATTCACGAAGTAGAAATAGTATCTTAGATTGGGTCTCTTTATGAATCTGAACTTTTTTGTTCCCTGCCTATTCTTGTTTTGGGTCGATATGACAATTAAGTTTCTCTGTTTCAGAAATTAAACTTGTGGATGTTCCAGAGATGAACTACACCTCTGAGGATCAGCCTTATCCTCGTGGTGAAATCTGTGTCAGGGGTCCTATTATTTTCCGAGGCTATCATAAAGATGAAGTGCAGACGTATGTTATTTACTTTGTTTCTGGATTCCTTTTTATGGTTACATTTCAAGAAAGTATTGTATGTGCTGAATTTTGTAGGAGAGAAGTAGTTGATGAAGATGGATGGCTTCATACTGGAGACATAGGATTGTGGTTGCCTGGAGGCCGTCTCAAGATCATTGACAGGTGAGATCATTTAGTTTTGCAACTTACTTATTTGATGAATCAACCAGCTTCTTCTGAGATAATTAACAGTTTGTAGTTGATATAATCTATGCTCTGCGAATAAGTGTGCAGAGGACATGATTTTAGTTTGGTCAGTTCTGCATTCAAGCTTGCTCCTTGTCAAAATTTATGGCTCCAGTAACTGCCATGTTTACCTTGGTTACTGGTTCTAAGACAAATTAATAGCTGGCAAAATGTTCCAGCTCCCAAAAATGTTTTCACTCCGTAAATTGTCAGGCCACAGTCTCTGTTACTCCTGCACTTGGTGTGTCACCTTGTTTTTTGTTGTATTAGGATGAGGTGAATGAATCTGGAGATATGATTTCTGTATCTCCAGTATCATGACAATAGAGCTATGTCATATATTGCTTTGAGGATAACAGGACACAATGATGAGTATATGTTTGGTGTAGCCTTTAGCTATTTCTTTGACTTTTTGAAATTGTAAATTCACTTTTGTTTAACGTCAAGTGTCTCACTCTTAGGTCAAAAGACGTATGAATGATAACATTTAATATCACCTTAAGTATTCAAGAAGAGCTTTTTGGTTTGGTTTCAGACCAAACACTCTATGCAATGAGCAAGGGAAAGGTTTTAGAGTTCCATTTGTAGTGTGTAGTGTACTAGGACCAGTGAGATGGATATAAGAAGCAGTTTCTTCAAGTAATTTTTTGCTTTTTCAGGAAAAAGAACATCTTCAAATTAGCACAGGGAGAGTACATTGCTCCCGAGAAAATTGAGAATGTTTATGCGAAGTGCAAGTTCATCGGACAATGTTTTATTTATGGTAAGATGGTATGCTATGATTGATAACCCCAACCCCCTCCTCTCTCAGCACTTCCCTCTTCTTCAAGGATCACTAAGAAACCTATCCGTTTGCTTGTGATAGGTGACAGCCTGAACTCTTCTTTGGTAGCAATTGTCTCTGTGGACCCAGATGCATTGAAAGCATGGGCTGCTTCTGAAGGAATAGAGGTGATTTGTCCAATTTTTTGTTTGGTTTAGACCAAAGGGATTCTAAGTATTTGCAATTGTGAAATTGGCGGTTCTTGCTTGGTCTGTTTGCATAATAGTGTTGTACGATATAGCTGGCCACTTTACTGGTAAGTTACGCTGGCAACAAAATATGTCTTATGGAGGATGACATACTTGAGGAACAATTTGTTTTATGGTTTGTTTTGCCATGTTCAAATATCTCACGTAACATTTATACAAACCCCATCTACCCACAGACCAAAAGGAAAACACAGGCATGAAAGTAAAATGGACTGACATGAAGGAATTAATTATTTTGCTAGAACTTGCAAGATGTATTTTGCCTCTGTATTTTTGTCTGCTTGGATGACATGCAGCGGGCTGTGGGTAGAAAACTGCATACAGACTTATGCTTCTGTGATTGCCAAAATGCAGTATGCAGATTTAGGACAACTGTGCAACGATCCAAGAGCACGATCCGCTGTTCTTGCTGACATGGATGCCATTGGTAGAGAAGCACAGGCAAGTCCCCTCTGAAGTGTGCCAGATTTACCTATATCCTTTTTTCCCGTTCTCACAGTTCGAGTCAACTTGAATATTATGACAACTTGAACAATAAACTGATATTAACACTTGAATTTGACTCCATATTTCAGCTAAGAGGCTTCGAGTTTGCGAAAGCAGTGACATTGGTGCCGGAACCACTTACAGTCGAGAATGGGCTTCTTACGCCAACCTTCAAGGCAAGTCATTCGACATGGAAAGCTGAGATTCTTATTAGATTCCAGACAGATCAGTACTATGATGAATGCTTCATCATCCTGGAATCTCTCATCATTTCTTTTCTTGGTCGACAGATAAAGAGGCCTCAGGCCAAGGAGTATTTTGCACAGTCCATAAGTAACATGTACGCGGAACTTTCTTCGTCGGATCCCTCTCAAAAGATGTTATGATGCAGAGCATGAATCAAAATTGACGATTCTACAAGGAATGACAGGACAACAGCGGAACTTCTTTAAGAACCCAATCTGGCATTCTACTTCGGTTGTGTCCTTGTTCTTCTCCAAATAAGCTTGTATCATAATTGGAGGAAAATTCTGTGATCAATCAAGGTCAACAATTCTTTATCCTAATAGCATGTGATTTTTTCTTTTTGTCACGCCAACCATAATCTTCGAAAGAGCCTAGTGTCCCTCTTATCTTTTTTGGATATGCGGAAGGGATGGATGAACCGGGTGGCTGGAGAGCTTTTCATAGACTCTGGATGTTGTTCTCAGAATCAATAGAGCGGCCAATCGAATCTGGCTGGGGAGACCATGGATGCTGAATTTATTCTCGGATTGGTTTTCGTTCGGCAAAAGTACAACATGAGTGCCAATATTTATGTACAACGCTCACTTTAGTGTCAATATTTTTTTTTTCAGGTCACTTAAGTGTTAATTTTTTTTTAAAAACGGCTATTTGAGTGCGAACTCCGGCGAACTTCGCCGGAAATCCTACGTGGCGTCCACGTGACTCGCTGGAGCTTCCAAGTCAGCAATAAGAAAAAGCAAAAAGTTAAAAACATTAAAAAAAGTCAAAATAAAAAATAAAAAATAAAAAAAAGAAGTCTAGTGCAGTGGAGCCCTTGCTGTCGCCGCCTCCACCATCGCCAGCAATGGCCGGCGAGGGGTGGGGGATGGCCGAGGGGGATCGCCGAGCCCCGGCGACCCCTCCCGGGGTCGGCAAGGCCCAGCTGTTGCTGACCTCGCAAACCCACGACGAGGTGTGGTTGGCCTCACCTAGCGACGGCCAAGCCTCGCCGAGTAGTCGCCGGGCGAGGCTGGCCGCGCCTAGCCTCGGCTCGGCTCGGCTCGACCTTGCAGATTTGGGTGAGGTCGGCCTCGCCGACTTTGACGAGGTCTCTGCGGGGTCATCGGGGCTTGGTGACCCCCCTTGGCCATCCCCCCACCATTGTTGATTGTTGTCAGCCAGGGTTAGGGGCGGAGCCCTCGTTGCTGCAAACTCATGGTTCACTTTTTTTTTTAGGCTATTTTTCTTTTTAACTTTAATTTTTTTAAAAAATGATTATTTTTAAGTTGAACAACCATGTGGGTTGATTTTTTTTAAAAAATTGACACGTAACATTAAAAATTTAATAAAAAATATCACGTGTCTTGTTTGGCTGGAATTAGCACTTAAATAATCATTTTTGGGTTGCATTGACACTTCGGTGATCGTTTTTTCTTTGATTTGGTACTTAAGTGATCCGAAATAAAATATTGGCACTAAAGTGAGCGCCGTACATAAATATTGGCACTCCTGCTATACTTTTGCCATTTTTGTTCTCTCTAATCACTCCCATAACTAGGAACTAAGTAGGCCTTTTGAATTGAAACCGAGCAAGAATAGTACTTCCATATTGTTTGTGATGGTTGCTTGAAGTTGTTCCTTAGTTTATAAGTGATACTGCATGTATGAGTTCGGCGCCATGGTCATCATAGTCAACATCTCTCCCACTTACATTGCCACCTTCATAGGCACCACCACCATTGCCACACCACAGCTAACCTACCACAAGTTTTCCATTCATACCGTTATGCGAGGGATGCACGATCTCTAACACGACAGAATAACACGACTTAAACATGACACGGGACTAAGATTAACAGGTGCAGTATCAAAGGTAATCGTGTTCGGCTCAATATCATGTCAACCAGTAAGACTTGATTAATAATCGTGTCGTGTGCGTGTCCAATTTTGTCAGATACAAGATACAAAATCCACTCGGACAACCTGTACTTTGACCCGTTTAGACACGATTAATTAGAAGGTTATTTCTTTCGTATCATTCAATCTTAAGATTTTAAGTGGGTGATGCCACGTATGAAAACGCCATGTAATTTGATTTGACAAATATTTTGTTGAGGGATCATTGTGATTTGTCATATGAAATAATAAGAATATTTCATGTCAGAGTTCGTGTCGGCCGATTGATTTGGTGTTTTGAGAGGTCATGCGACCGCGTCAAGTCATTGAGCTATTATTTAATCATGTTACAGAGGTTGCGTCGTGGCCTTCCGTTAATTTTTCGGATCGTAATTGTGTCACAAAGATCGATTTACAGTTAACTGATCCTATTACATTCGGATTGGACCATTTCGGGACGTACCTTTATATCGACACAACACGAACATAGCAAAAAATCAGAATCACCGCCCCTATACCAATGGCCTCCATCGTCTAGCTACGTTCGCCATTCTCTAACTTCACCCCTACCAGGAGTCGACCACTCTGCCATCGCCACCACTGCATCACTAGCATTATCATGAGCTCCACTATCACCGCAATAAGGCCAACTCTTACCACCCAGTCCACCATCACCAACAGGCAACAACTAGTAGCAAAAGTTTTTTTTTTTTTTATAACCGAGATTTTCGGACCAGCTTGCGCGCACCTCGACTATTTCTCGAGGGAGACTAGCACAGCAATCCATAGCCGTGACCCTCCACTTAAATCATAGGTGCTCAGCTGGGGCATCAAACTAGTAATAAAAGATTTATATGAAAATTATCCAAAATTTTTTAAATTTATTAAAATTATGTCAATTTAATTATATATATATTTTGGCCAAAGGTGTCCTAAAATTTTTACATTATTGTCAATTCAATCCATCAATTGGCAGGAAATTGCTAACGTGACGCGACCAATGCTGACATGGATTTTTGTTTTTTCAAAAATCGGAGTCGAATTACTTTATGAAAAGAAGATATCAATGAATTTCTATAAAATGGTTATTGTCTTCATCGTAAGATATTATTGAGAAATAGGAATCGGTGTAATCAAAAGATTTGTTGACATTGTTTTTTTTTTTTGGTAAGGAAAGGTTCACAGCTCTTGTTGACATTGTTTTTTCTTTTCCTTTTTCATTTTTTTTCTTTCTCTTTTGTTTTGTAGTGATCGGTTGGAGGAAGAAAGAGAGGAAGAAGAAAAAAAGAGAAAGAAAAAGAATAAATACATATCAAATAATGGGAAAAAAAATCAATAATGACACATGATTGAGCAAGGAAATATATATTGAAAGTATTTGGATCTTTTAAGGAAGTTTATTTAGGATTAAAAAAAACATTCTAACGTTAAGTTAATATCAAAATATGAGTGAGGGAGAGAATACATAATACGGTTTTTAACTTTACGCATTTGTCCAGGGATTCACAATTTGTAAGATAAGCAATAATGGACATGTGAGAAAGGAGAAAATGATCTGAGATCCATTAAAAATAAGAAATCCTCTGTGCTTTGCAGAAGAGTACGGACTACTTCATGTAGGGAAGAATAGATGGACGCACATCGGTGGAAACTGGAAAGCATTCTCCACCTGTTCTGACACATTCTGACGAGC